>NW_019417365.1:473382-609020 GCF_000390285.2 Anoplophora glabripennis | reverse complement strand
GGGAAGGTGTGTAAGTGTTAGTCGTGTGGGGATGCCCCCTCACGGGGGCGTACGTGTCTTTTGGTGTATTTGTCTGTCTGGTATATTGTTTGTCGGGGGTCGCAATTTTAAAGAAATGTATTCTAAAGTAATGCAAATAACTGATAAATAAGTAAAAACTTACCTGGGCATAACCCCGGCACAGGTGCTGTAACAAAGATGCCGACGGCGTCTATGCTTAAGCCGGGGATTAGGTCGGTGATTAAAAGGAAAGAAAGGGATTCTTTCCAGGTAGCCTTAATAAAGGCAGGTAGAAATTGCTCCTTGCACTACACTTTCACAAAACACGTGTGCTCTGGTCGGCTGCCCGCTAGGAACTGAGTATAAGCGAAATAAAGCTTCATTTAGTATATTTTTTAAATTGGAGAATCTACTGGAGATGATGAAATGTTCCTTAATCAAACAATCGAGCTACTGCGTAACGTCGTTATTGGAGTCATGGGTTTATAGAGTTATGGGGTTATGGGGTTATAGGATTAGTGGATTATAGGGTTAAATATGTTCTGTTTTTTTCTAATATATCCCGCGATTAGAGATCAAGTCAAACTACTAAGTAACGTGGTTATTGGAGTTATCGATTATGGGTTAGAAGGTTTGAGGTTAAATGTATAGGATTATGGGGTTATTGTGGATGCAGAACTCCCTTTACAGGACCGTTGTGTGTAATAGGATTTGACAGCTTCGGTAAAACTTGACGCGATGGGGTTAAATGGAACACGGATTCGGATTCAACGACCCCGAAAACAGAGCAGACAAACCTCGAAAAACATTTATTTTGTGTGGCTGTGGAATCCAGGATCAGCTCCAATTTTCTTTGACGTTATCTCCGGTATCGATATCATATTCTGGGAAATGTTCACAAATAAAAGAGGCAACAGATCAATGTATAAAATAATTTCATAACGCCTTTGATGCTGTTTAAAAGTTTAAAATAAAAATAACTAACTTACAAACCACTGCTAAACAAAAAAGTAATGATGCAAACATTAATAGTAAGAAAGATTAAGTGATTTTTTTTAAACACTTTTTTTTTATTTTCTTTATGAATATTTTCATTTAAAACCTTAAAACCTCAGTATATCAAATTTAATTAAATTATAATTTTTAATTATATAAATTCTTATACAATTGTATAAGAATTTATATAATTAAAAATTATAATTTAATTAAATTATAATTAAATTAAAAATTAAATATTACTACAAAAGTTTCCCAAGATCCGCTAAAGAAATAACTCCATAGACAAGCTAGTAATTAAAAAAATAAAATAATAATCTAGACCAAATACATAACTTTTCAAAGAAAATTACTTTCAACAATATTGAGCACACGATTAACCACGATAGATGTAACGGTTAGATCTATCCTTAACTATCTTGGTTAGATTCTAACCTAATTCTAAATTTTAAAGAAGACAAAAGTTTGAATTTGGAAATGTAAATAAGATAGCCAATTGACGTACGCTTAATAAAGTTATTAAGGTCGAATGTGTGAGGATTTCAAAAAAATTACACACTATAAATTATTTTCTTTCATAAGAAATATGATTCATTCAAATAAACCAAAACGTGTATCAATAATTAAGAAGCTTCTAGCTACAACTAGAGCGGTAATAAAAAATATCGTTTCGTGATACCTACCATATTCAGTGTAATAGATATCTAAATTTTAAGTTATAATTAGTGTAATGTAATTAATGTCAACTCTTTTGACATTCTCTTTTCAATAAATAGGTCTGTTTCAAACTATGGTAAAAATTAAAAAATATTCAAAGTTCAAATTTGGAAAATAAAATGCATAAGATAATATTCCGTAAATTCTATAAGAAAATTTGTACGAGTTTGAAAATGAATTTGAGATATCTAATGGGAAACTTAAATAGTAATCTAGGTTACTACTCTCTATATATCATAAAGCACTAATCTTCACCTTTTTATCCTGATTGTTATTCATAGATATAAACTAACTGAATCAGATGCAATTATTATCGTTAGTAGTGCTGTTACTGAGAAATTTTACATAGTGTTTAGAAATATTTATAAATTTTAGGTCGTCAGTTTACAATTATTGCATCCTCGGTTTCGTTAAATCTGGAGTAGTCCGCACGCGAGGCATACGCTTATTGCCGTTGCACGCCCAGTAATCTGCTGATTAGGAAATGAGTAATAGATGTAAAGTGCCATCTTGCAAAGCGGAGCCGGGCTTATGTCGTCAGCGGCCCTAACTCCCGATGCTTCCACATGCACGGGGCGGCGTATACGTGGAGCTAAGCCTGCTGGAGATGCCGCCCTTTGATGTGGAACCGGGGATGAAGACCGGACAGCTGCGGTCACCTCATTTCTGAATTACAAACGGAATTATTGCAAGTGACTTACCTGCGATTGTCAAGTCTCATTACTATTTCCTCGCTCCGCAATTCCGGAATAGCGCCCCAAGCCTGCCGGCTTTGATGGTTTTAATCACTTATTCATACCCGTTGCAAGTGTTTGTTATGAATAAGTAGCCGGATCGGCCCTTTCAGTGTTCATCTAATTAGGCAAGTTAATAATTGACGGTGTATAAATGTCTTTCTATCACCCAAGTCATTTGGAATTTTTGTGGTTCACATTCAAAGGTAAACTTAAAATTCATTCAGTTGTATATATTTGGTGGCTTGGGATAAGGGAAATAGAGATGATCAAAACGGGAATTAAAAAAATAAGTTGTCATCAGATGATTTATGTCAAAATCTATCTTGCTTAGTTACTCCTTCACAGTGATCGGCTGTGATCGGAAATATGTGCAATGGTATAACGTACTTCAAGGTATTTAACATACAGGGTGTTCTGAAAGTCCATCAAGAAACTCCAAGAGGTAATTCTACGGATTAAAATAATAGCAGCATGCAATGGAAATCTTTTTCGAATTTTTGTCAGTTGTTTGCAAATTATAACTTGTCAAAGTTCATTTTTTATTTTTCTATTTAAATAACTTATTTAATTCAAGTTTGATGAGTCTCTTATTTAACACACCCACTAACTAGATGAAATTCTACTGAACCAGTCAGAGAAAAGTTTCATTATGCACCGCTAGAGGGCACTATATCTAGAACTCAAAAGAGTGACCGCAAAACAGCATATTTTTAGGCTATTTTGTCACCCATGCCAACCAGAGACCTTAAAAAATCCTAAAAATATTCTGCATATGTCAAATTATTGGTAATGAAAAATCATGATGAGCATATTTTTTAGTTTTTCGAAAAATGTCGAATTTCACCCTTAATTAGGGGTTGATATGATGACGCAAAACTGAAATATATGAATAATATCAATAAATAAAAGCAATTCTTATTGTATTTTTTCTATAAAATAAAATCTTACACATAGGAAATAATTTATTTTTATGATTAATGAGGGCGTAATATAGTTGTTGTAAGTTCACCCTTAATTCGCTAAGGGGCTTAAATCATCCCCTAAATATGGAAAAAATCAAAAATTACTTGAAAAATCTAGGAAAAAGTACTAGGATATTCTAAATTGTTAGAAATTCAAACCGTGTACTCCTCACTAGTATCTATAAGAAAACCACCCTTGTAACGAAGGGGTGTACTACCCGCGAAAGTGATAACATACGAAAATATCATAGCGATATAAAAAACTGTCGAATATTTTATAATAGATCTTACTTTTCTGATCAGAAAAATTAAGCTGACTTGACCTAATAATTATTCCAATTTTTTTTATAAAAATCAACCCTCATAGGGGGTGAAATTAGCCCGTAAACATAAAAAAATCAAATAAATTGAAAAATCTTGATTTTTCAAGTAATTTTTTATTTTTTCGTATTTAGGGGATGATTTAAGCCCCTTAGCGAATTTAAGGGTGGACTTACAACTATATCACGCCCTCATTAATCATGAAAATAAATTATTTCCTATTTGTAAGATTTTATTTTATAAAAAAATAGAATAAGAATTGCTTTTATTGTTATTGATATTATTCATACATTTCAGTTTTGCGTCATCATATCTACCCCTAATTAGGGGTGATTTTCGGCATTTTTCGAAAAACTAAAAAATTTGCTCATCTTGATTTTTCTTTACCAATAATTTGACATATGCAGAATATTTTTAGCATTTTTTTTATGGTCGCTGGCAAAGGTGAGAAAATAGGCTAACTTTGCGGTCACTCTTTGTTTTGTTCGAAACTTTTTTCTCTTGATAGACATCACAGAAATTTAAAAATTATTGAAAAGAGAAACAATATTAGGAGAAATTATTATTACTGAAAGTATAATTAAACATCGAATTTTTGATCATTTTTTCTGCAATTAATCAAGTTGCCATGCTATAATACCATCTCTTGTAAAACCAGCTTCGTTAATAAATAAAATATTAGTAAATTCATTATCCTTATCTTACTTTTCCACAATGCTATTACAGAGACGAAAACAAATTATTATGGTGAAAAATCAAACTTATATCTGATTTAAACAATTTTCTTTACAATTCGTTAACACCAAAACTACTAATAACATTTATTTAAAGCATGGTAACTTGATTAGTTACAAAAAGATTTATTCAAAATTTGATATTTAATAACACATTAATAGAGATTTCCTGGTAAACGGTTACATTTATCGGCTTGAATAAAAAGTACATAATTTTTTCTATTATTTCTCTTTTCAATAATGTTTAAATTTCTCTTATGAAAAAAATTATGAACAAAAAAAATTTTATGTTCTAGGTACAGTGCCCTCTAGCGACGCATAATGAAACTTTTCTCTGACTAGTCCAAAAGGGCTTCATCTACTTAGTGGGTGTACCAAATGAGAATAATCGAATTTGAATTAAATAAGTTATTTAAATAGAAAAATAAATGACAAGCTGTAACTTTGACAACTCGAAAAAAATTTCATTACATACTATTATTTTAATCCGTAGAATCACCTCCCGAAGTTTTTTGACGCATTTTCAGAAGACACTGTATATCTAAAATAGTACAACAATATTTATATTATTGTATCATTATTACGTGACTACTATTATATTAAAATTTGAAGTATTTAAAATCTGTGATTTTAATCGCATGCTACGTTAAAGTAGGCATATATAGGCATAAATACAGTTCGTACGATATTTGTTGAGATAGAATTCCAAAGAGACCCCTGTGTAACTTTCTTAGAATTAACCGCATTCGACACCCGAGGTAGAAAGGCATACGTGAACACCACGCCGCCCATGTCTTTCTACTTTAGGTTTCGAATGCGCTTAATTCCAAGAAAGTGACTCAGGAGTCTTCTTGGAATTCAATCTAAACAAATATCGTACGGACTGTAAATAATTTACTTTAATTTTGCTGTTATCTTACAGGAAAGTTGGATTAAACAAAATGGCGTCTAATAGCGCCAGTGAAGTTCATCATATCGCCATATTAAACTCTATTATTTTTTTTTGTGTGTACTTTTTACATGCTGATTGACGGTGTGCTTTTGCTATGCTTGTTTACACTATAGTATTTGTATGGATTCATGGATTCATACATTAGTCCATTTAATGAGGATCCAATACCAGGTCAAAAATCTAAATGTTCGTAGGTTCTTTTGAAAGACATTTCCCCTCCTGTGTTCGAGGGTGAAAAAACAATGGTAGCGGTTTCGTAGACTAAAACCCTTGCGTTCTCCCTTTATCAGGGGAAAACCAGTCAAATTTCCGGGTTCCCGATCTTAAACTTGCGAATTAAAATATTTCTAAAGACAGTTGACCACAGCAACCCCCATGGGTTAAAACTATCCTGCTCGCAATACCGCAATTACCGACTCGACAAATCCCCGCGTGCCTAGGGCGGACAACATAGAAGAGAGGGTGATTTTTGTACGTTGTGGTTTGTTACGGGAGTGTGGAGTGTGTTGAATCGGATTTTTTTCAATTAATATTATCCACAAAAAAAATCCGATTGGACAAACCCTCGCAAGCCCAAGACCGAGAACCCGGAAATTGGGGTGGTTTTACCCCGACGTAGTACGCGAGGGTTTCAATCTAAAAAACCACTGCCATAGTTTTTCTCACCCTCGAAAACAGGTGGGAAATGTCTTTCAAAAAATCCTTTGGGACCCCGTTAAATGAACAACAATAAGTACATCCCATTTCTTTTGGATATCTCTTA
Organism: Anoplophora glabripennis; assembly: GCF_000390285.2. NCBI lineage: Eukaryota > Metazoa > Arthropoda > Insecta > Coleoptera > Cerambycidae > Anoplophora > Anoplophora glabripennis. The sequence continues at coordinate 602,838 of NW_019417365.1, read as the reverse complement.
GTTATTATTGTAATCAGAATTTTGTTGTTTTTTCTCAGAAGTGAATTCTGTCCCCACATACAAAATGTTTGTTTTTTGTTGAATTTAATATTCACTTGGTTATAAAAATTTATTACTAGGTATTTATTTTTCTTGCTAACTAATATGTTTAATTTGAAAAGTTAACTTCTTTGGATTACTTCTGTAGATGATTTCTGATGGGTTTCCGATTTTACTCGTTTTTCTTTTCCTCTGGGCTGCACTGTTTGTTCCCAAGTAAGAATTTGCTTACTTTATTTTTTTCTTGTTTTTTTACTTGATTTTATAATTTCACTTATGACTTTTATACTCACTTTACACTGTGCTTTCAGTTGAGCTTTTTTTATGTTACAGATCGATGCTTGCATTCACCTGGATCCAGCTTGAAATTTTGGTAGATTCAGATAGTTCCTAAATATATTTTTACAAAACAAATGTCGAAGTAGAAACTTTTTTTATGGAAAATGTTATGTTTATTATAAAATTGTCTTTAAATTTAGAAACAGTTCCTTATTATACGCTTCTCAAACTTTATTTAAATATGCAAATGGCTTCAAGATTTTTGAGCATCATTTTTTCGCATTTTCACTTATAACTATTTTGAATTTTCATCAACAAAAAACTAAATACTCTAGACTCAAAGCTTAGTACTTCCTTAATTGACGCAGATACCTCACATAACTTCACTCTCCGTTTACCACCAGATAGTTCTGAAACAAATCTTCACTTTGAAAAAAAAGCATGATGAAATAAAACATATCTCTCATAAACCAAAAATCTCGCGTCACAAATCTACTCTGGTGAAGACCCCACCAATCAATATACGATACGACGCTAGTGGCATGCATCATCCTCCAGATGATGTGCTTCGGGAGGCTGGTGAAGGAGAGGGGGGGCGAGAGGCCGCTGATGGCGCGGTGCCATATTTCCACTGACCTCTGAAACTGATGCCTTTAATCGAAACCTGCCGTCACAAATCAAGCAGAGCTTTGACAGTGTCATTAAGAATGGCCGGCCTGTCAGCCATACTTCATGCCGGCCAGACTTATCGGCTGGTATCAGTGGGTCCTTTACTTTTATGTCTTTGCAGGGACGGACTCTGTAATGTTCGTCTCAACTTACAAGAAATAGTTTTCAATGAGAACGCAGTCATAACTTCTCCATACAATTTAATTTAAAGCATGTTTAAGCCTAGGAAAAGTGATGAAGAAGAAAAAAAGATTGTATACATGGTGATCCATAAGTATGACTCCACTCCACTGTAGCGTCTGAGTTGAACTGTTTTTTGCGCTGTGTCCTTTCACTAACTTTTGGTTTAATGAAAATTGATGTTGACTTTCGCTTTGGCCAAGAACTATGAACAAAGTATTGTGAGCAATTATATTTTCCGTGGTAGCCACGAGCTGTTGTCTTGCTTAATAAATTACGAGTCCTCTTTTAATTTTTTTTATATTTGTTATAGAAGTTTCAAAATAACGATTAACAAATGAAATTGGACATGCAGCCTATGAAGAACGATATACATGCATCATTATGAGCTTTAGGTCTCTGAAGATGAATTTTTGAGATAAAAAATATTGTCTCTTATCTTAATTATGATGTCTAGATTAATATATTTATATTTATGCTTTGCCAGAGATACTCTACACCATGAAAGTATTAAATATACATGCGAAAGAGGTTTTTACAGCAAGCGCGAAGCCGACAATAAGTTCCATTACGATTCTGTGCCTGTTAAGCGCGGCCAAGAAATCATCCGTGTAAAAGATGGCTGGTAGGGCCGTAAATTTCCGTATTTCAGTCGGGCGAATGATTTTCAGCGGTGATGGACGACTGAAATTTAGCCAAACTCCAGCCGCCTCGGCCTGATAAGTGGCGTCAATATTAAACATGATTTCTTGTTTCTTACGTTGGCGCCTTATTGCGCCCATACATCACACTTATTTAGGCATCCCGCGAGTCGCGTTTATCTGGAAATATTGTAGAGAAAAGGCAAGGAATCCGGGGGGGAACTATTTATGGTCGTGCGCTCCATTCAGGTTCACAGAAAGTGAAAAAGATAAAGTTACTAAATGTATTCCCTTCTTCTACAAAATAAATTTGTTTCGTATTTTTATACGTTTAACAAGAATTGGTTTAAATAAATCTTTGGAAATTACTTCTCAGATTTCACTACGTTCATCTACTATCGTTGAGATGTAGTTGCTGTCATATAGACAGGAATAGTTAAAAAGTATATTAAATAACTAAATGTTTTTCTTAGTATTTCTTTTGAGAATTATTTTCGGCAAATACATCTCTCAGGTGTAACAATATGTACCAGAATTCGTTTAGCTCACCAGAACCTTGCGGAGGAGGAAAAACGTCTCCATTACGTCTCATTTGAAGGAAATCCGCATCACAGTCACCTGAGCTCGTTGTTCGCTCCATGCGTGTTAAAGAAAAAAGACGACCTGAGACAGTTGCAGTAACATCATATTTATGTTGTAATTAGAGGGTTGGTAGTACTGGCAGTTGTGTCGTGTGCTAAGAACAAAGGACTCCGTGAAATAATTTCCTGAGCAATTCCAGCAGGGCTCTGCAGTGGCCGCTAACACTGGTAGTCGCATGAAGCGGCCCGTTAGTACGGTCGGTTGAGAGATATTTTCGACGCAAACAACGGTTTCTCCAAAAAATATTTCAGCCTTCTTTAAGCTCCGGAATCGATAAAATGGCGATTAACTCACGGAGATCAGTTAATGGTTAAAAATACGTAAAAAGTAATTCCGAACAAAGTAAAACATTGACTGAATATGCTTAAGCAAATTCCGGGTTGTCTGTTATGTCGTAGATTTAGAATTTTTTACGTTTCGAGGAACACATAACTGCTTTCTTCAGTCTCTGAAGCTGAAGGTTAATTCGTCTGACCAGCATTTATATTTGCTATTGTACAGATGGAGCTCCAATGCATTGTTTGAAGTCCATGCTAACGCTCTTCTAAGCAGTTTTAGACTATCATCTCGATAGAAATGATCTATTATAGACTTCTATTGCTTCCATGTAGAGCTTTGACCATAATTTCGCCCCCTCTATCTGTCTTGCTAAAATTGTGGTATTATTATTGAATGTTCTGTATCTTTCACAACTGCTGATTTAGCTTAGTTATTGATTGTTTAGGTTCCTTTAACTTCAAGGTTTCTTTTGTTTGTTCAAATGTATATTATACCAAATTACTGTTTCGGTCTAATATACCTATTCATGGCTTGTTCAATATTTCTCTTATCCCATCCATGATAGATGATGTAGTTTCTCGTTCAAATTCAGGATTATATGGTTCGGGTTCGATATATTGATGTGTCGACGGAAACTTGTTTCTGAGTTAGATGGTGATGAGGCTTAACGATCAGGTACAAGTGTAATTGTTACGTCCTAGAGTAGTGTATGGTTTTCTCATTACAAGAACATTTGGGAATGAAAGGGTATAGTTTTCTTCAATCTTCATGATGAAGTTGATATCCTGATGTAATCCATTAATGTGACTCAGAAATCCCTCTATAATTGTTATATCTATGAGAACAATGATAATGTATTGTCAATATCTGAACACTTTGGCTTTAGTATTGCCGACTCTAGAGTTTTCTTTTCCAAAGTATTCCATAGATGTTTGGCAGGGATTAATCCATAGATGCTCCTTCAGTTTATTCATAACAGAAGGTTCGTCTTTTGATTGAAAGCAATAGAATTCCAAACTTGGAATATTTACAACCTAAGAACTTTAACAATTATAATAATGAGATTCAAAACTAATTCAGCTGCATAAAATTGTGGGGAAGAGGTTTCAGTATTACTATTCTATAACACTTACAATATCTAAATTATAAAAACATAAAACAAAAGTTCTGAAGCAAGACTTTTCAATAAAAATTTGGCAATCAACTGCTACTTTACGTTGCTAAACAAAAACTGCTAGGAACAATATTTGAAGCTCATATCTATTGTCATTACTTGATTGGGCTATAATCAGTTAATTAATTAATTAAAGGTAAGCTGAAATGATACAAGTACGTTATCCAATTAGATGGTTATTTACGCTTACGGCAAATTTAGCGGACTCTCCCGAGCTACAACCGCCCCATGGTCCATTCGTAACAATTTAGTCCAGCTGGCACATGATATTACGGGGCATCACATATTTATGGGCCGACCGGGCACCACAGCTAGCCTATACTTTACCTTAGTTTTGGTCTGGTCAACTAAGTAATTATGCCCCGCAGCTCCCGAGACAACTGAGACTGTTTAGTTAACGGACGGATTTCTCTTTAATTTCGGACCTGGGTCTTTTGTAAGGATGAAACGGACACGGCGTTTTATCTGCCTTTTGCATTTCATGCACAACTTTTGGTCTTTGAAAGCTTTCAACAATGATTCAATTACATTACAACTTCCAAAATAAATTGATCTATTACTGAAGATCCATTTATTTCCGTGTTTCTCGCCCCCGAATTACTATTTCTCAATATTTAGAACACAGGACTTCCGCGATAAAACGACTCCTTTGCCGGCCACTTTTTTTACAGGAAATCTTCTACACGGGAGGAAAAACCAATGTTTTATGTGGTGTTAGTAAATTTTGAAAAACTTGGCTCCTTACACTACATCATTACTAGAGACAGATCAAGTAAACTTCATATCACTGTAATCTTTAAAACACGTTTCATTCCGAAGAGTTAGCAGCATTGTGCAAGGTCATATTTGTAATAAACAAAAAATCACACCCCCCCCCCAGCGTAAAATCCTCACAACAATGTCACTTTGTGAGTATAGAGTGGCAGAATGAATCGAGTATTGTCCCAAATTCAACTGTTTTGCTTATTCACATACCAATTAAGATGGAAATACGCCTTATCGGTAAAGATGATTTTCTCAGCAAAATCACCATCCACTTGGTGATTCTCCAATATCTAATCAACGAATGTCCGGAGCATCAATTGGTCGTTCTGGTTTCAATTCCTGGGTTAGCTGAATCTTGAATGGATCCAAATGCAGATCTTTTTTTTTTTGTTAAAATTCGTTGCATTGTGCTTTTTGAAACATTTAATTACAGTGACCGATAGCGACTGAGGTTACGGGAATTTCCGCCACACTATCACTCACCGTAGCAATATTTTCTGAACAGCCAGTACGAGGCAGGCCTGTTTTTTATTGCTTGTAACCGAACCTGTTTGTTCCAATTTGGCAACTAATATTGGAGTTGTTACATTCGGGGCGTTCCTACAGAAAATTCCATGTAATTTGCGCACAGTGTCATTTACACACTCTCCGTACTTGTAATGAATTTTTACAATCTTCATTCATCCGTCGTATACCGCTCCGTTTACACAGATGCTCAATGTGACCGCCATTATTATTGATGCACTTCGTATAATCCTCATTAATTTTCATAACTGCATTTAATATGAAATGGGAATTAAATTCACTTAAATTTTGTATATATTGATCAACTTTATGTCTTAGTTCATCTAAGTTTACATTAGTTTCCTTATAAACCTCGTTTTTAAGTAACCCTCAGAAAATTGTACAAGGCCGGCAGGTCTGGGCTATTTGAAGGCCATTGAATATTTGCTCCATTACCAATCCACAAATCAAACCTATTATTTAAATAATTTCGTACTGCTCTGGTTCTATGCGGAGGTCTTGGTGCCAAATTAAATTGATATAGTCGATCAGCGGCAGGTTTTCCAATTTGTTTTCTATTTGATTTTCAATCATAAAATAGAGGGCCAATGATTTTATTTCTCAATATACCGCACCAAACATTAAACGATGTGCGTCCTTGACTTGGAATTTCTGTATTACAGTGAGGATTTTCATTTTCCCAGGTATGAGTACTTTTTCTATTACAAATGCTAGCTGTCGCCTCATCAGTCCATAAAATCTTTTCAAAATAGTTTAGGTCGCCATTTTTCAAGCGCAGCATTTTTCTGCAGTACTCTAATTGCTGATTTTTTTATTTTGGGCGAGTTTTTGGACCGGCATAGTTTTATAGGGGCAGTATTTACATATATTTATGTAACGTTCTAATAATTTTACTTTGGTTTATTTCTAACTGTCTTGAAGCATTTACTGTGGACTCTTGTGGCCTTTCTGCAATAATTTAATATTTGAATTTACCGTGGTAAACCTCGAATGAATAATGCTTACCTTGAAAATATAGTAATATAGTTCTAATTCTTCATTTGGAATAATTCTTTGTTTCTGTCTTTAAAGAGATTTTGTTTCTCTAAAGCGTCGTTCAATGTCATAAAATGCAGCTCGAGATGTAATTGGAAACCCGGGATGCAAACGAGTATACTCGGCGCGCGCTGCATTCACGTTACTATTCTTGTAAAATAAACGGATAACTTAAAATTTTTCTTATTTCTTTGTTAAAATAGTTTGTTATAGGAAATAAATTAATGATGATAAATAAACTTCTGTCAAAGTCATTTGTTTGTTCTGCCTGCCTCGTCCATAGCCACTGCGATCCGTCAGACATATTTTTCAAAAATAGTTTTAAACTGAAATATGTCGAAAAGTCCTGAATCAAATATATTATATACAGGGGGTTTTTGAATAGAGTAGCATAAATGATACCAGTGAATCTACATTTCAAAAGAACACGATCTGCAAAAAATCGCCTTAGTAAACTGTTCACCCCTGAAGAGATATGGGCCATCAAAGTTTCCAAAAAAATTATGAAAATTGGCTGTAATTTGAAAACCGAACGGGGTACAAATACCAATTTTTTACAGGTTGTTTACTAATACAGATGGATATGCTTAGATTAAACTTGTAATCAATATTTTTTTTTGTACTACTGTAAAAAAAGTTAAACTTTTGGCACAGTAGGTAGTGCAATAAATAGTAAATTTTGCACGATCGTAGAAAAAAACACTTGTAGCATGTCCACATATTAGAAAAAATTTGGCATAATTCTTGTTAATTTACACCCAAAAAGTATTTAGCTGATAACAATGACAACTTACAGAAGAGTTAATTGTGACAACTGGCATGACAGCAGCACACTTAGTTTTTCTTTGATTGATTGCAATCATATACGGTGTGAGGTGAATGGTAATACATTTTATTTTTTTATTAATAAACGAAAAGTTTTAAAGGAAAATTGCTAGAGAGGTAAAAGTTTCTAAAAGAACCAGTTTATCTAATGCGTATTTTTGGATATCGAGTTTTTACGAAATATAAAAGTTATGGCAAAAAATGGCTTGAGGGGTGGTTATTTCAACCCCTTTCGAGGGGTTAAAATTTTCGAAAAATAGTTGAAAACTCGCATCTGTATTAGTAAACAACCTGTAAAAAATTTGTTATTTGTACCTCGTTCGGTTTTTAAATTACAGCCAATTTTCATAATTTTTTTGGAAACTGATAGTACAATATCTCTTCAGGGGTGAACATTTTACTAAGGCGATTTTTTGCAGATCGTGTTCTTCTGAAATGTAGATTCACTGGTATCATTTATGCTACTCCATTCAAAAACACCCTGTATATTTTTGAAAAGAGAAACATTTAACGAAGTATGCACTAATATATAGGATGATCCGTTAAAAAAAATGTTAAAAACTTGTCTTTAATTTAGTTTAGTAGTAGTTTGTCTTTAATTTTAATTCAATTGTTTTTTCTAATACTGTATTATAAAAATTCATAAAAAAAGCTTAAAATTTTGTATTAAAAACTTTTTTGTAACTTCTATAATAAACTCACAATAAGTTGTTAGATTATTTATTTAGATTTATCTCTTTGAGATATTGCAAAAGGTGAATTATGTTAAGCAAATAACTTTAGATCGCCATATAACAGATCATCCACAAAGGTCACGACAAACATCGTTAATAAAAATGACAAACAGGAGGGGTCCAGAAATGACCCTTGTGGTATACCTAAAGTTGTGTATATATGTATGTAAAATTATATTTAATAAACGTTTGTCAGGTCTTTTTGTTTCATACCATTATTATTACACCATATCATTATTGTATTATTATACCGTATTATTACTATTGTATGGTTTTTCATATCTCAAAGAATAACAGAGAAAATAGGGCCTGGGGGAGCGAGGGAGTTGCGACACATATGGTCTACCATTCGGTAGGTACATGCTTACTCTGCAGATTTTTTTGTAAGCAAAACCTGACGATTCTTTACCTTCTAGAGACTCATATTGTAGACAATCTCATTAGACGGCGTATCCTTTCTGGAAACGACAGCGTCCCCGGCGAGCTTTAGCGATATGGGCGAAGGTGGACAGCGTTAATGTGTGTGACGAGCCTTCCGCTGCGTCGACGGGCGATATTAGTTCTCAACGGTAACGAGGATGTGCGACTTGAACTGATTCCAAACGGTCACTACCTGTCCCTCACAGGCGCCTCCTACACGAGGAGTTATGCGGGGGGCTCACGCGCCACCGTGAATAGATATGACCCGGAAAATCTGCCGGCTTCTGCGGAGTTCTATCTGGAAATTGGAACTGTAGGTGATGATGCTGTACGTTGTAAGTCACCCATAGGAGTACGGTTAAAGAGAACAGCCTGGGCAAAGAGAAAAATAATGAGTAATGTATCAGATATAGTAAACTGATACTTACATAGCAAAAAAATATTGTAAAAAGTCACACTACAAAAATGAAGGTTTTAAAACAGCAAAAGTCAAGCTATGCAAAATTTGATTTAACCATTTGTGAAGCTGGAATGTGTTTGAGACCAAAGGGGGAGGATCAATAAGGCCAGTTCGCGGCCCTATCAGAAATTCATCCTAATCATATGGAATATGATTTTTGGACCTTCAGAAACAATATTAACTGGATTCTAGGCAAAAAGGATACAAACCCTCCTCCTCCACCCAAACTTTTAAAAATGCACAAAAATGTAATTTTTCTACCATCTGATGTATAGAATCATATAAATAATATTTCTCGAGCACAATTTGAATAAAAACACTTGTTTATAATCATAAAAGTAAACTCATACTCTTTTCCCGCTCTACTCCCCTTCCCGCTCTACTCCCCTTCCCGCTCAACTATATAACCTTTAAAAGACACTTAAATAAAGAATTGAATATAAAAGAAATTCTACATCATGTAAAAACATTTACTTAAAGGTCTAGAAAAAATAATATTCTACTAAATTTAGCTATAAGTAAACCTCCCAGCCGCCAGCACTTCATAGGAGACTCACTTTAAACCACCACCCCAATCAGTGAGGGGCAAGGGGATTCACTTTAAACCAACACCCCAATCAGTGAGAGGCAAGGGGACTCACTTTAAACCAGCACCCCGATCAGTGAGAGGCAAGGGGAGTCACATCAAACTATAACAAAAATATTAGAAATGAACTGTAATATTATACTTAAATCCTATTTGTATACCTGTTTATAAAAGTTAGGAGATACAAGGAAGAGAAAGATGGACGCTCGAATGGAAGAAGGTGGATTGGCCAATTTTTAAACTAGAAACATTTCAATATTATTTATATTAGACTGACAGATAAATGTTTTTGTGAAATATCTTTGATATTCTTCAGTACCTTTCAGGAGTTATGTACAAGGGGGAAAAGGGTGGAAGGGGCAGAGTTAAAAGTTTTTTTTATGACTATGAGCAAGTATATTTTACTTAATTTTTTACACTCAAATGTTATTTACATGATTCTGTGCATCAGATGTAAGAAAAATGGTTTTATTACGTTAGTAAGAGTTTTTGAGTGTTTTGGGTGGAGATTTAGTCCGTTCGATTGAATATTGTTGCTTTAGGTTCAAAAACATATTCCATATATTTATGATCAATTTCTGGGAGGGCAGAAAACAGGCCTTATTGACCCTCCTCCTTTCCGCGGTTATTTGGTAAACACATTCTTATATTTAAATCAGTTGCAGAAATGCTACATCAAGATTTAAGTTTAGAATGAAAGTTACGGGTGTGAATACAACAACGGTTTTCCAGCAACGGTTTTTTCAGATTATTAATATACAATACCTATGTATGTTTTCAGCCACGAAATTTGAATAATTCCAAATATTTCGAATTTTCACCAACAAGATCGGCGGTGACAAGATTTGTCCTGTACAAATTTAGTTTCGTGCAACTCTCTCGGTTTCAAAAATACAATACCTATGTACGTTTTCAGCCACGAAATTTGAATAATTCCAAATATTTCGAATTTTCACCACCAAGAACGGCGGTGACATTTTTAACATTATGGCGATGTTTCGCATTGTATTAGCTATGTCCTGTACAAATTTAGTTTTGTGCAACTCTCTCGATTTCAAAAATACAATACCTATGTATGTTTTCAGTCAAGAAATTTGAATAATTCCAAATATTTCGAGTTTTGACCACCAATAACGATGGTGACAACATTTTTAACTTTAAGGCGATGTTTCGCATCGTATTAGCTATATACTGTACAAATTATGGGTGTGAATACAGCAACGGTTTTTCAGGTTATGATTTTCGTTCGTGTGGTAACGCCTGTTAAAATTTTCAACATTTATATATTCAAACTCGAAAATTGGATTAATATACAGGGTATATATTTCCAGTTCTCATACCTAAGGGTGGATGCCGCCCTTACGTGAATATTGTAAATTTATTTATTTTAATTCATGATCTGATAAATTTCTCTACGTGAATAGCTTAAATTATCCTCTTCTACAAAGCCCTGTATGTTTTTATAAATGCCTGGGCCGTATTAAGGGTGGCAGCCACCCTTATGTATGCATTATACAAATGCTTATACAAATTATTTGTTGATGTCTGTTAAATTTTTATAAGTGAATCGCTTAAATTATCTCTTCCAACAAAGTCCTGTATGTTTTTGTATATGNTTGCGAGGATCCGGGATCCGAAAGTAGTTGCAGGACTCAGGTAGTCCAAAGTCGTTGCGGGGCTCCGGGAATCGAGAGAGTGTTGCGAGGATCCGGGATCCGAAAGTAGTTGAAGGACTCAGGAAGTCCAAAGTCGTTGCGGGGCTCCGGGAATCGAGAGTGTGTTGCAAGGATCCGGGATCCGAAAGTAGTTGCAGGACTCAGGAAGTCCAAAGTCGTTGCGGGCTCCGGGAATCGAGAGATTATTGCGTGGATCCGGGATCCGAGAGTCGTTTAGGACTCTGGGAGTCCAAAGTCGTTGCGGGGCTCGCGGAATTGGAAGTTTACTTTCCAGTGCCGGGCACTAGGCCTTGTTTTGGGCCATATTTTTCAAGTCGGTTTCGGGGCGATCGGGTAGATCAAGTCGGTTTCGGGGCGATCGAGTAGATCAAGTCGGTTTTCGGGACGATCAGCGGGAATCAAGTCAATAGTCCGGGGACTATAGAGTCGCGGGCATCCGACGGTCTAAGTCGGGAGTTAAGTTGCAATTCAACTGGGTTTTATTTTTGGGTTCATATTTTATTTTAGTAAAGTTGTGGCGATCGTGACAGAGTGTACCGTGCACGGTGGGTGCTATTCTTTTTCGTGCTTCTCAGAGGATTAACACCAGTTCTGTTTCAGAAGTTTTGGTAAGTGTACCAATTAATATTTTTGTTCGTTTTCTTTGTTATGCTTGTAGCGTTACCTTAGACAGAGCGGCAGCGATCAAACTGTCTCTCTGAATATTGCTCAATATATAATTAATGTTACATCAAAGTGAAGTTTGATTTCTCACAACCGCCTGACTCGTCCCCGCTAATAAAAAGTCTCTGCGATAAGTTTTCTGCTTCGACTTTAGCCGGAGCCGAATCCAGGTGTCAGCCGCTCGACAACCAAACAGGAGAAAGCTAGGGCGAAGATACGAACAGTGGTCTAAAATCGGGAGCCGCGACCTTATTGGTGCCTGAGGGGGAATAGTCCTTGGGTAAGCAGCTGCCCGACGGTTATAGTATTGGGGTATAGAAATTTGGTCACAGGGTGGAGAGCTAATAAAAAACAAAACAAAAAAGTACATATTCCTGGCAATAATAGGTTTTTCTTAGTGCGAGCTGGGTTTTGCACAGTTACTAGAGTCCAATGTTATTTTGCAATAACCACCGTATTTTGAAATGAGAAATAACGATTTAAGGCTTTTTAAATATCTACAACACAAAAATTACAAATAACATCAAGAATAACAACTGAATAACAGACCAGTAGTATTAAACATTGAATACTCCTCCGGTGTTATAGGTTAATGCTGTTAGTCAACATATGTTTAATTTCTCGGACCAGAGGCCCTCACTGTCGGTGCCATATAACATTCCAGATTCCTTAATAACTACAATTAACCAGTTTGTAGTTCGATTGCATTTAACTCAGTTTCTCTTTGCGTTTCCGTGGGTACGCGCCCCCGCGTCGGTTTTAACGAGAGACGTGACTCGACGCCTTTTCAATCGGGGTCATTTCTAAGCTGAACATGTCTTGGTTCAACGCGGAACAACGGCTCGACACTCGATCGCGTAGCGGTCTTTGCTGAAGCGCTGGGCTCATTTGAATATTTTCAGGACCGAGACAGACGGAGGGACCGACCCGAGACAAAGGAGTCACGTTAATGTTTGGCATATAAACGGAATTGTTTCTTTCTTTCCAAACTGCGAATTGCATGGGCAGGTTGAAGTTTAACCGTAAATTCCAAGGAAAAAGGAAATCGTGCGACTTTGGGATGTGGCGTTGCTGAAGTTTCCGAGTTTTGAACGACAGAAGTTAGGTAAAATGTGCGGGACACCTTTTTCGGTACAAAATAATAATTTTGGCAAAAGAAATAGTTATTTAGGTATACAGTGTGTCGCCGGATAGGGTACCGCACTCTTGTAAACTATTTTATTGTTGATTTTTCTAGAAAAAGTTATTCTTGATAAAAAGTTTTGCTTGTCTTGGGAAGCCATGGGGCTTAATTAAATATGTAATATTACATACAGGGCGTCCAAATGTGAAATTTTCCCTAAGTAAAGTGTCTTTAATTTTCGTTTTCGTTAAAAACTGTAATTAACAAAGTTATTCGAAAACTGAGGAAATGTTTAAATATGGGGTTTAGTCAAAAAAAAAGAAAAATAATCACTTTTGGAAATAAAAAGATGCGATTTTTAACTATATTGCATAAGCATACAGAAATTATTGTAAAAAATAAGTAAACTTTCATTTTAAATTTAATATAACATAAAAATAGCTTGGTAGAACAATTTCCCACGTCGTCGGTTTATGTTTCTTGACGTTTCGAGAGACATATCGCTTTCTTCCTCAGAAGTAACTCTGAAAGTTTTCGAGTTTTTGAAAAGAGGGATATGTCTCTGGAAACGTCTAAACCGACGACGTGGCAACCGGCTCGGAAATTGTTCTGCCATTAACACCTGCTACGGTAGCCTGAAAACCAAATAAAAATAGCCTTCCTAATTAAAAAATAAAACTAATAAATTAGAACTGGAATTAACAACAACAGTCTTGTTCAACTTGTAAACCTCCAAGTAATACACATTTTTCTAATTTTTTCTAAATCCCTTGTACACAGATAAGATCATTTCTTCGTTTATGGTGGCAACAGATTCCTGAACTTCTTGCTTAAGTAAATCAATGTTATCATCAAAATCGTTTGATAACACTTTTTGCTTTAGGTAGGTATTCCCATAAGAAATAATCTAATAGGGACAAGTCTGGCGACCGTGAAGGCCAAAGTATTGATCCATATCTTCTGATCCAATTGTTTGGTAAGTGAACGTCAAGCCAGTTTCTCACTAGAAAAGTGGAATATGGAGGGCATCCGTCTTGTTGAAATATTAGTTTTCTTCTTTCTGAACTCTAAATTTTCGCTATCTAGTTCTACCAAAACAAAATTATTTAGAATTTCCAAATACGAATTTTGATTAAGACTTTCTTCCAAAAAGTAAAAACCAATTATTTTATGCTGACATTAGGCTACACCAGACATTTACTTGTTTCAATTTTTGACTATTTTGGATTATCTTTAGCCCAGTATCTACAATTTTGAGAGGAAACCACGCCATTAGTTGTGAATGTTGATTCGTCAGGAAATAAAATAACGGGATAAAAGAACCTGTTTTCAATCAGTTTCTCGACCATAATTAAACAAAAGTCCAAATGACGACCACCAATTCCAACAATGGTTTGAATGGATAGATTTCTTCTTAATATTCTTTAGATTACCAGCGGTATCGAATTTTATAATTACCTTGAGAACTGCTCTATGAGTTAGTTGGACATTTTTCATTAAAAATTTGTAGTGCATATCGATATGAAACATTGCCGATTCCACCAGATAAATTAGTAGAAATTATTCGGCGGGCAGTTAGTTAATAAAAATGAATATGCTGACTTTGACACTGATAAGGATATATCCATGGCAACTAGGGGAATATGGGCCAGAACCGTATATCTAAGGGAAAAAATCGATAATCCGTAAATCTGTATTTTAAGCAAGACGTAGTAATAAGAAAATAAATATTTATTCTATCAGCTACTGTATAACATAACTAAATATAGTTTAAGATACTTTGGTAATAAAAAAAATAATTTTTTCTAACGTCAACAGAATACGGTTTGGCCCTACTCCCAATGCATGACGAGACAAAACCGTATATATAAAATATTATTTATAAAGATTTCCGCCAGCAGGCTCTACATTCGAACGCATCTAATTCTTCATCCGGAAGTCCGGTACAGCTCTCGTGACACCATTTCAAGCATTTCATACATCTTACCCAACCATCCGCCTTTGTAGATTCAGAGTAGCGTTCACGACAATATAGACATGGGGTGTTAGCCGTATCATCTTCTTCAGAACTTGAATTTTCTTTATTTGGTTTCCTATTAGGTTGCTTCGATTCCGTTGTTAATTTCTGAGTAGTATTTTTATTTTGTTGTTCCTCTAGTTCATTTTTATATGACGACTCAGTAATGACCGCCGTTTTTTCAAGCCTTCTGATAGAACTTGCCCTAATTGCATGTAGAACTGCAATACCTTGCTTTACTTTTTTCATTCTGCCCTGAAGAGTCGATTTGGATGCATTAAACGACAAAGAAGCTAGCCACTAGAAGCAGCACCGAGAGCTTTCTCCATATCAGCTTCATTCCACACTGGCGATCTGTCCTTCTAACGTATGTGCGCACCATGGGGAACTGTAAGTTAAATATTATTTAATAATTAAGCGAATCAAAACCATATACTCATAGTTGGTGCACAACCGTGTAGTAGACGGTTCTGCTCCAGGGCATATGGTTTATTTTATTGACTAATTAATTCACAATGGTAACGTGAAATAGTTAAAACTATATACAGATAGATAGAGACTGAATCCAGTAACAAAACTGATTAATTAGAATCATAATAAAATGTGTACATACCTGTTTGCAGAATCAATGATTATGACGTAATTTTAGACGAAGACTTGTGTAATGTCACAACCTTCTTAAACAATAGCAAAGAAGATACTAAATACGACTGCGGTTTGATTTTACACACATTCAGAGTCAAACTAGAGCATGCGTATTATGTAGTTTCGACTGGCGTGCTTTCACAAAATTTTAAATGCACTATATGGTTTTGCCCCGCTGTTCGGTTTTGCCCCATGTTCCCCTATATGGTATGTAAGTAATAAATATGTCGACATTTCAGGACCGATTTGGAAAATAAATGTGTACCTACAATTAGAGAAATATATTACACAGACCTTTATCTGCATAGTTTGTTTGTAAAGTCTAAACAATTTCTTAACAAAATAATGTAAGTCAATGCAGTTTTTTAAATTTGGCTTCGCAACGCCGCTATTTTCACCACGTTACGTTTGGCCGTCAAAATACCAACTCCTGTCGCTTCAAATGAAGGGAGCCTTCAGTTAAAACCATCGACCATTCAAACGTCTGAAATTATGTAAGTCCCGTCACCAAAATACAGTAATTGTCATAAAGTAAGGACGGTATGGAGGCAATTCGCGCGAATAAATAGGACGGAGTTTGAAGAGTCGGACGAACAGCGGCAGGAGAGCGTTACACATAGTCATAACATTAGTTAGGGTCAAGCTGGTAAATGATTATTATTGCGGAGGAGAATACATTCAGTACAAAGTGGCGGGCGATAAAACTTTATGTATATTACATGCTGCAGCCGCCCCAGAAAGGGGTTGCGCCAATGGCGTACCGGCATGTTTTTCACTGAAGAAATTTTGTCATCTAAATAAACTTATTCAATTTGTTTGTGTATATAGAACCCAGTCAAGCAAGTTGCCATCTTTTGAGGAAAAATATTCTAACATCTTCATTTTAATATGATTTGGAATTTATGGTAAGTTTGAAATGACGTCAGTGGGAAATGGTACGGTGTTGCCAGGTTGTGCAATTATTTTCTAGATATTTAAGAAAATTAATTATTTGTATCGAATCCAGTTTATTACATACGTAACCTAGATCCACAGATTATGTAGTCCATTTAAATAATTTAGGAAATTGTCAAAATATTTGTTTTTATTTATAATTGTGTAATATGATTCGAAATTTTATTAAACATAAACTAACATTTTGGCATAAAGTTTAAATATTGTAAAGAATACATATTTTAAAATACAGCTCATAATTGGAGTATCAATTACAACTTTTAAAAGGACTTTTTATATGCTTTCAATCGATTCCAACACCTACACAAAAAATCTCACCCTGCATATGCAAATCCTAAAATATGATATGTCGATATTCAAAAAAATTCAACTTTAGGTGCAGGTAAAGCTGCGGCAGAGTTGTAGATAATATAATTCTGCATCACGATATAAAAATATACAGGGTGCTGCATTTGAATATTTCGAAATTATTCAATTTTCTTGTTGACATGTTTGATACCAATTTCTTGTGGCTCTATGGAACTCTGGCCAACTAGAACAGAGTTTGAAAGAATCACTAGCGTCCAAAAAAAGATGTCTGAATGGCGATTTCAACGAAAAAAAAATTGAAAACTAATATTTAGATTAGTAAAAGTATTACCTTAAGTATATAACTGTTATACTTCTGGCTAGGAAAAGAGGAAAACCCTGTATAACTACAATAGAGATACAATATATCGGGTGTCCCATTTTAATTGATACACGTAAATATCTCGTCAAGGAAGCCACCTACAGTAAAAGTTGTTCAGTTCACTGGGGGAAACCAGCTGCTTACCTAGGATTTGACCTTGACCTCACCTTGAAGGTCAATTGAAGGTCAACTTGGGAATTTTAAATGAGACCCCCTATTTTTAATCTTGGAAAAGGATTCAGCAGAAAATTTTTCATCCGGATGTGATCATAACTTTGACCTTGAGGTCAAGGTCAAGGTCACAACGAGTTCAAATAATTCGTCACCACTGAAGCATCCTCGGAATAAGATGTTGACCTCCAGAATCGATGGGATTTACATCAAGATACTCAATCACGACCACCTCTGGATATTTATCTAAGAGAAATGGCTTTGACAACCATGCTTCGCCTCGAGAACGTTGGTTTAAAACCGGTTGTAGGATGTGGAGAAGTCAGAAGTCGCCTATGGAATGAGGTCGTCAGGAAGACGCCCCTCCTGCAGGCAGACACTGACAGTATTTCTCACCGGTTTGCATTTGACAAACCCTACACCGTACTCATTAAGAGACAGGAGGAGAGCGCCCGTGGAGATGTAATTAGCATCTTCACAGACGAATCAAAAAGGAAGGAGGGTGCAGGATGTGGAATATACTCTAGATCCCTGCACATCCGATATCAGTGGGCAATGGATAGGCATGCTACCGTTGTACAAACGGAGTTAGCAGGCATATTACGGGCCAAACCATTAGAATCTACACGGATAGTAGACAAGCACTACTGACCTTGCGTAATCATAAGATAATGACTAGGACAGTATGGGAATGCCATGAAGCACTGGTTGTGGACTCGGCCGCTAACAACATATCTGTATGCTGGATAAAGGGACACGAGCAGTGATATGGCAATAAAGAAGCTGATAATCTAGCCAGGAGCGCATCGGGCCTCAACATTTTTGGACCCGGCCCCTCCAGTGTGCTTCCATTGTCGGCACTTGTTGGAATTATTAAGGAAGACACCCACAAAGAATTTATGAAACGGTGGGATGAAACAATCAGCTGTCACTTTGCTAAGGAGCTCTTAGTGTATCCTAGCAAAGACACAGCTAAAAAATACCTGGCTATGTCTAGGTCAAATCTTCGCCTGGTGACAGGTATTCAAACTTGATACTGTTGGCTAAGGAAACACCTTTACAATATGGGGAAGTGTGAAACACCTCTTTGTAGGAGCTGTGAACAGGAAGACGAGACGGTATTGCATTTACTATGTGAATGCACTGCCGTCTCGTCAACAAGAGAGTCCATGTTGTCCATATTAGAGAGATCCCCCTGAGCAACGTCACCACCTTTTTCACTGTAATAGGCTGGTTGGAGGCTCAGGTGGATTGATCTCTCTAATGGGAGGATGTACAAGGGGCCCAATGGAGCCTAAGTGCTGTAGCTTTACTACCCTCCCCACAATTCCAGACTCCAGACTCAATCACGACCTTCGATTCGTCATTGACCTCCACTTTGTCAAGGTCATTTGAAGGTCGACTATAACAATTGTATATAGAAAAAATAATGCTACGAACGAGTGAGTGAGTGAGAATGATAAAAATATCTTGTTACTCAACGAAGATATAACTAGACGGTGAAAAATTGGGAAAAAATAAAACTATCACACTACTATTTGTGAGCCATTGAATTATGTTGTCATTACGTTAGAATTCTGGATTTAAATCTTCACCGGATCTTCAAATGACCTTTTTATTTGATCCCTTACTTTGCAGCATACTTGGATACAAATTTACCGTTTTCCCAAGATCTGATCTAAGTAATACACGGCCTGGCAGAAAAGAAAACAAAATGAACCTTTACCTTTAAATTCAATCCCGAACATCTTTCGCACCATTTGTAGAGGTGAAGGTCTATTTTTATAGTCGACCTTCAAATGACCTTGACAAAGTGGAGGTCAAGAACGAATATCGTGGTCGTGGTTGAGTACCATGATGTAAATCCCATCGATTCTGGAGGTCAACATCTTATTCCGAGGCTGCTTCGAGGGTCACGAATTATTTAAACCCGTTGTGACCTTGACCTCAAGGTCAAAGTTGTGGTTACATCCGGATGTAAAATTTTCTGCTGAATCCATTTCCAAGGTTAAAAATGAGGGGTTCCATTTAAAATTCCGAAGTTGGCCTTCAATTGACGTTCAAGTGAGGTCATGGTCAAATCTTAGGTAAGCATCTGGTTTCCCCCATTGAACTGAACAACTTTTACTTTAGATAATTTTTCGATTGGTGGTTTCTCTGACGAGATATTTACATGTATCAATTAAAATGAGACACCCGGTATATGATGACATAGGTAGTAAGTAGCTGTTTAACCATTAGAACTATGTTTCTGTAGTAACTATATAAGTATAGTCATAATCGATCGTGTCAAATGTATTGTAGATTTATATTTTTTAAATGAAATTTTTTGACACCGCCATCTATACTGCAAGGTAATCAATTACAGAATTGTAGAATTCTATTTAACGAGATTCAAGATTTTACCTCGATTCTACCTCTACGACAGGGAAGTTATTATCTCTCTACCTCTGTCTATACAGTACGTCATCATTATATTATTCCCAGGAAATATACAAAAGGCAAAAAGGTAATTTGTTTGTTTTACTTTTTATAAAACTTTTTCGCTAGAATATTTTTTACTTTGTTATTGTCTATTGGAATATTTAGAGTTCGGGACTCTGTTGGATGATCATAGTCGTAGCGTCGGCCTTTAGCTACAGCACTGCATACGAAACCGGTAATAACGGCAATTGTTGGCTTCGCGATTGCTTCGAGTTTTAATATTCTGATAATGTCGAATGCGTCAAGGGGTAAAAAACGACCTTTCGCTGATAAAATACGCAACAATATTTATTTTTATTTATACCTACCTGTTTATTTATTTGTTTACGGCGAACACGCCTATGACTAGCCGACGAAAACCCCGAACTCTAGGAATATTTCTCTTATTTTTATACGTTTGTTATTTGTTCATACTAATAAATAATCTGTAAATAGTTTTCAGTAGGGTGGAATGAAAATATTTGTTTCAGGCAATGAATATTCTGGCATGGGAGTTATAAATGATTGATTTATTACTCCATACTAATTCAAAAGAGTATACAGTTAAAATTTCTAGTTTGAATTCGCTCCAACTAGTTAAAATTTCTCAATATATTTCAAAGTGAAAAAACATGCACTGAGAAAAGGTACAATACTTTGAGGCAATATCTACATTATTGCAAATTATTATTTCTTTAATACGGTTTTACTTAAATATGCAATTGTTTCTCAGAAGACCACAACGTGATCGAATCTGGTTCAGTTATTGTCCTGCACTGA
Organism: Anoplophora glabripennis; assembly: GCF_000390285.2. Lineage (NCBI taxonomy): Eukaryota > Metazoa > Arthropoda > Insecta > Coleoptera > Cerambycidae > Anoplophora > Anoplophora glabripennis. The sequence goes on along the minus strand of NW_019417365.1, from coordinate 582,423 downwards.
ACATTTCATGACAAAGTTTCTTTTTGGTATGAGCTATCTCGCTGATCTCGTCAAAACATTACGAGTCACCTCCAAATTTCAACTCTATTCAAAGCAAGATTGCCTAATTCAGTAAATTGCGCGAACCTGATTAACACACGGGGATGTTTCCCTCCACCGGGCTTTGCTTGTCCTTTGTGCGACATCTTTCAGCTCGAGGCCGTATCCTAGTTAATTAAGAGACGGTTTAGTGTCGGAGCTCGCTATTTTGGCGACGTAAACACGTGGGAATGGCCGGGCGCCGCCCCCGGAGCATGGGTATATTCGGGGTGCAGAAAATGGGCCGTATAGATAATGAAAAAGTGCCTGGAAAGACCAATTTGCAACACAGTAGTTCGTAACTTCGTCCTGTGTGGGTATTTGTTTGATGGTTATGGGGTGAGGGCAGAATCGTCTATAATCGAAAATTGGTAACCTCATTTTGATAAGAAATTTCGACAGATTGTAGCCAGGTTAATTTCAAACATTTTTTCCTATATTTACATAGGTCCGATTCGTTTTTGTTTAGAAATTACAAGCATTTTAAATCAATGTAGCCTGATAAATAAAAATGATGTTTGCCATAAGAATAATTATTTTTTGTGTCATTTTGTTTATTCATTTGCTTTAAAGTGTTAAAGTGCTAAATAAAAAATGTATTTATTTACAACTGAAGAATCTGCAGATATTGTCTCTGCATTCCAATGGGAACTCCAGACAAGCAGTCCGAGAACACTGATGAATATACTCAAATAGATATCAACCTACCCACACAGTATTTAGTGCATCATTTCATAGACTCCGGATAGAACGTAACTCCGCTCCAGAAAAGTCCAGTCATCCTACTGAAATGAATATATAAAATGAAGAAGACATAATAGATGCTGTCATTGACAACTGTTTAATTAGTATTCGGCGTATAGCAAGTAATCATTTGTCACAGAATTTTGTATGGCGTATATTGAACAGAGAAATGTTACATCCGTTTTATCCCCAAAATGTACAAGTGTTACATGCAGGAAATGCTCCTCAGCGATTAGAATTTTATCGCTGGTTACCTACTCAACAACTTGCACAATATTATAGATTCATTTCGTTTGTCATGTGGTCTGACGAAGCGTGTTTTACTAAGGACGACATAAGTAACAATCATCAAGACGATTTAAGCAATGTTTCAGTGTCTGCGTTTGGGGTAGCCTTTTCAACAAAAATTTATCGTCTGTACATATTTTAAATGGCCCTTTAAATGCAGATCTGTATAGAACTTTCATGGAAAACAACTTTTTTATTTCATTGACGACGTAAGGCTTAACATTGTTCAAAATACGTGGTATCAGCACGATGGTGCACCACCACATATAGGGAAACAAGTAACTTCTTGGTTAAATGGTCATTTCCCAAATAAATACATATGTCAACAAGATTCAATAGCATGGCCACCGCGTTTCCCAGATATAAATCCTTTGGACTTTATTTATAGATACATATAAAGCAGCTTGTCTATCATGTTGAAATCACTATCCATCAGCAATTACTTAAATGCAATCAGAAAGCAGCTAACCAGATCAGAAATGATCCAAATGTCATCAGTCGAGTGACGGAATCTTTAGTTTGCTGATGTGAGGCTTGCATTCGAGCCGAGGGTGGACATTTTGAACATTTTTTATTGTCTTAAGATTTGTTAATTTGGTTAATAAAGGTTATAGATGGAGAGCTGGTAGACATTTTTGGGTAGGTGTTTTAGGCACTGTGAAAAATTGTTCAAAACTTCTTCTAGTGATACCTGAATACGAAAATACAGACCTGGCTGAAGGGTTGCGGGGCAAGCGACCATTAAATTTTTAAAGAAACAATTTCTTTTTGCAAAAAACATTCTTGAGGCACTTAGACAGAATAATATTTGTGACTAAAAATGCATATTTGCAAAAAGACAGATCGTTTCGGTGAGACATTTTACTTGCCAGGTGAGTGAGAATGTAATTATATGATTCTCTTTTTATGACTGGACTTTAACCATCGATACATCTCGTCAAAATAATGTTATTTTTAAGCATTGCCTGATTTACAGTAGTGGGGGCCTGTAAGCTGAAAATTGGTGGGGGCCTATTCTAGAAAAAAAATATCCTTTTTGGTAGCCCCCCTCAAAAAAAAAAATTGAATTGAAAAATAAATTTTAACCTACTATCCCTAGGGACACAAGATCTATAACTAGAAATGAAGAATTAAAAGCCACTTACCCTTGGGGTAATATGATGTAATTAGGCTTCTAAAACAAAAAACGTCGTTTTAAACAGTAAATTGTAGGAGTCGTAATTGGCTTAAACAAATTATTACTGGTAAAATAAAAAAAACACTATTAATATAAACACGTTATTTTAAAACCAGTTCTCTAGAGGAACGCAAGGTTAAAAAAAGCTTTAATTTTGCTACCCACATGATAAATAAATTTAAAAAACTTATAATAATAAAAAAAATTTTTGTTAACATGGTGGGGGCCTGTAGGCTGCAGCCTACACCAGCCTATAAGTAAATCAGGTACTGTTTTTAAGTATACACTTTTTCTTTCAAAGGCTTCCTTTTAGATATATAAGCTCTTGGAAAAAAATTTTTTTTTTTCGGTTTTTATTTATTTTTTCTTGAACTATGAAAGCCATTTGTTTTATATTTAGTATGATGTAAACGAATGAAAAGCTCTATCTATTTTACAATATTTAATATTGAAAAACAAACAGAAATAACAATTAACAATAAAGAACAAAAGAAAAAGTGTCACAACAAATGTTCGAAATGTCGTTCTCGACCCTCAATGCATTTCTCACATCGCCGTATAAGTATCAATTGGAGTATCAATTACAACTTTTAAAAGAACTTTTTATATGCTTCAATCAATTCCAATACACAGAAATCTCACCCTGCATATTTAAATCCTAAAACATAATAGGTCGGCACTGATTAAGTTTAAAATTGCAATTTCTCAAAGAAGCGATATTTTCCAAAAAAAATGTCAACTTTAGGTGCAGGTAAAGCTGCGGCAGAGTTGTAAATAATTTAATTCTGCATCACGGTATAAAAATATATAGGGTGCTGCATTTGAACATTTCGAAATTCTTCAATTTTCTTGTTGACATGTTTGATACCAATTTCTTGCGGCTCCATGGAACTTTGGCGAACTGGAACATAGTTTGTTTGTCGGTAGCTGCTGGCATAAGTAGACAATTAGGGACAGTATAAATGGCGATTTCAACAAAAAATTTTGAAAACTAAATATCTCGAAAAGTATTACCTTAAGTACCACCCCCTATACCCTCCTTACCCCTCCCCTTCCGCGCTAGCCTAAGGGCCACGGTATATAACTGTTATGCAAACTAGAGGTACAATATACAGGCTGTTTCAGAAAGACCTCTCGTAAATACAGGGGGTGATAGTACGACAAAAAATAAGAATTTCTTGTCTTATGAACTAAATGTCTATCTTCTCTTGTTTTCGAGATACAGAGTGACAAAATTTTTTAAATAGAATTTTTACGAAAATTTCCAAACGGTGCGAAATATTTTTATGAAATTAACTCGTAGTGATCTAGTGACTCGTTATTTTCTCTTTCTCTCTAAAACATAGTTTGCTCTTCTCAATCAGGCAGAGCTGTAAGAGATTGAGAAATAACAAATTCCGCTATAAGAAATAAGATGTACTCGCTGCGATTTTAGATAGCAGCTGCTTGGAGCTTTGGGAGCATTTGTGGGCGGAGCTATCTCAGACGCAAACTTATTTATGTCGTTCTGTAATAATTTACACATTGATCGGACCATCCTAGTTCTATCTATAAAAATATAATTCCGGTTAATTCCGCCAGCCTACACCTGCAGATGATGTGATGTAGTTTAGCTACTGCTTCTTATTTTTTCACACCTAAGGCATACCGTCAATTTCTGAAGAAGGAGAGACACAATGTAAAAGAGGCGTCCCTCGCTTCGCATGGCCTCGCAAAGAAATAAAACCCGTTCAGTTTTGGAGAGTTCGAAAAGTAATTCAGGCTGCCGGCTTATTTAGCCGCTCGGCTGCAATAAAACAAATAATGGGTTAGAATTAAACACTATGAAGTCTGGGAGGGAATTAAGTTTATCCATAAATTTGATTTAGCAGTGAAGTGAGCAGGAGAACCGTAGGTTACGGCCGGAGCCATTGATGCAATTAAACATGATTTGTACTTTCGCCCATTTGCACAATTCCGGGATGACGAATGGGACGGAATTAGCGAACAAAGACTCTTATCTGAGCGATTGTTGACTTTATGGAGCCCAAGGAGTCGGGTCTCACCAATACCACCGCCTTATTATTCAACTTTCTGTTCAATCCGCGAGCCATTAGTTTTTAGGGTTATTGTTTTATGATTAACGCTCCATTTTGCATTCCACTGAATTATGCCAGTCGGAGAGATGTATACACATTTCAACAAAAATCTATGTGCCAACGCTAAGAAAAAAAATACAGTAAAAATTAACTGGATCAGATGATGCTTCACTGGAAACCTTTTACTACACAGGATATCGGGAAATAAAAGCTTTAATTTCAAGAGCAACTCCTTTTTATGAAAATTACGGATCAAATTATCTAGGTACAATCTTGATTTCTCAAAAAGGAAGACATTTAAAGGGATTTTTGGAATCAAAATTTTCAATTTTAAGTAAAATAAATGTTTCTCTTGAGTCATTTTCGAATTTGAGACAAGATATACCTGAAAAATACCTGAAAATTTAAGGGATGTTGATAAGTTAAATAAATAACATTGAATCATCATGCAATACTGTTGCGCCGGACGTTGAACTAATAAATTTTTATAAAAATAATAAAATAGTTGATAATTCGTTTAGTTTTGACACTATAACTGATAATTTGATAATGCATATAATTAAAAATATGAAATCTAAAGCATTTGGATGTGATAATTTAAATATAACACTTATATTTATATGTTGCCCGTATGTTATTCCTTTTATTACGCATATTATAAATACATGTATAGATCAGTCTTACTTTCCTAAATCCTGGAAATGTGCAAACGTCATTCCTCTTCCTAAGGTTAACAATCCAACAGAGCCTACCCATCTTCGATCGATCTCAATTTTACCCGCATTGAGCAAGATTCTTGAAAAAGTTATGGAAATGCAAATTACTGCATTTCTAAATGCCAACAATGTCCTTCCGGAAAAACAATCTGGTTTTAGGCGTGGATATAGCTGTTCAACTGCTCTTTCTGATTTGACAGATGATATTTTTAAGTCAAGAGATAATAGTGAAGCTATGGTACTGGTCTTGTTAGATTATAGTAAGGCGTTTGACACTCTTAATTACGATATACTCAAATCAATTCTTCATTATATAGGTTTTACGAATACCGCATCATCGCTAATAACCTCATTTCTTTGTGATAGGAAGCAGCGAGTGTCACTCGACAATAAGTTTTCACAACCTCTTATCATGCTGTCTGGTGTGCCACAGGGAAGTATATTAGGGCCGTTGCTGTATTCTATCTACACACTAAATGTTATTAAATCGCTGGTTTATTGTAAATATCATATGTATGCGGATGATACACAGCTTTACTATTCTTTTAATCCCTCTGAAGTAGTCCATGCTAACTTTAAGATTAATAATGATTTATGTAACTTAGCATCTGCGTCTAAAAATCATTTGTTAAAAATAAACCCAAAGAAATCTGCTGCTTTGCTTTTCTGTGGTAACAATATTAGAGCTAACTTATTGGACAGACTGATGATAAAAATTAATGATGACAATATAGAGTTTAAAGATTCGGCAAAAAATTTAGGTCTTGTTATTGATTATAATCTTAGATTTAAAGAGCATGTAACTAGTATACTTGCGAAAGCATATTCTGTGTTGAAAATGATATATTCGCACAGACACTATCTGAACAGAGATATAAAAAAAACGTTATGTGATTCCCTGATTCTATCCATATGTAATTACTGCGATAATGTGTATGGTCCGTGCTTGGATAATGTCGATTCTAAACGTTTACAAAAATTGCAAAACTCGTGTCTTAGATTTATATTTGGAATCAGACGCACACAAAGAATTTCACACAAACTAAAGGAATTATCTTGGCTCAATATGTACAATAGAAGATGCTTGCATCTAACCTGTTTCTGTTACAAGATTTTGAAATTTAAAGCCCCTCCATATTTATATAGGAAAATAAAATTCAGGACCGACGTTCATAATTTAAACATTCGCAGAAAACATATATTAAACATACCTTATCATCGCAAGCAAATTTTTAAACGCTCTTTTAGTTATAATATAGTTTCATGTATTAATAAGCAGAACGTTATTGATTATTCTCTGTCCTGCAATTTATTTAAAGCAAAATTGCAATTAAAACTGTTATCTGCACAATGACCCCATATTGTTAAATTATTACTGTTATTATTACNATCGCGAATAAATTGACGGTGTGCGTAGACCAAATAGTGCAACCTCAGAAGAGAATACTGATTAGGAAACTATTAGAAGCAACCCTAGGACGAATATTAGAACTAAAATCGGATCTCGTCGAGGCGGATCTTAACGAATGGACGCACTGTGGTGATGTAATGGAGAAATTAAATTTAACGCCGTTCGATATGGAATTAACAGTGCCCTCATGCTTCAGAAGAGAAAGGAGGAATGAATTACAATACAGAAAGAATGTCATTGACAGCGTTTTGGCAAAACTAGGATATATCGATAAGACCATAGAAAAGGTCCCCATGACTGAACAACAAGCGATTTTAATAATACAGTCCCACGAACGCGCCAGACAAGGCAGACTGAGGGCCCAGTTTATGAAAGAAATAAAAACGATGAAGGAGAAATCCAAGCCGGTACAGAGCGAAGAGTCGGAAGAGGTGAAGGAAAGCAAGCTCGCTCTCAATCTGTCCGCTGCAGTGAAAATTCAGAAAATCTGGCGGGGATACGCTGCTCGTAGAGCTACTCGTAGAAGAAAACTGCATGAAATGTTGCTGATCGGAATGATCCCGCCCCCGAAAACGAAGAGTGAGGAGATTGAGAAGGATTTGGAAAATCGCAGATTCAGGAAGAAGCTTCAGGAGGAGAGGCAGGTTGAATATGAGAAAGCGGTTACCGACTGTAGGGAAAAGTTAGAGAAAACTCAAAGAGGGACAGTCTTGGAGCAACTAAGTGATCAAATTAGAAGTTGGCTTCATGAGTATAAAACGCAAACTGGTAAAATTCCCGAATATACTGGATCAGAGAGAAGTGCTTCCAGATTAATGCTAAGTAGACAAGGTAATATATTTTAATTTTCACTAGACATTTTTTTATAAAAACATTTTTCTGTAAAATAATTATTTTGGCAACAGTTTTTCCAATCCATATAGTCCAATCACTGAAGGCGAAAATAAAGTAAAAGCTCCCAATGGATTGGCATGGACAGCATGGATTTTCCTGAAAATTTGCATACAAGCTCATCTGACCCCCCACTTCAAAAGTTATATTGTCTAGATGTGTGTATTTTTCTATTTGGGGGTGAAAACTACCCTTGTACGAAAAAAATGCGAAAATCGCAGATTTACGTATTTTAAAGATTCATTTCATGTTCAAATATGTTGGATAAAGTTCCTTTCATGTTTTTTAATATAATTTATGAAATTTAATTACTTTTCAACCCTTAAAATCCTTAAAAACTACCCTTCCATGGCCAAAAAAATAGAAAAGAAAGTTTTTAACAGTTTAAAATATTCTTTTGGTGCATTCACAATGTATTGCATTTCTTTTATTATTCATTAGAAAGCTTACGACTCGTTACAAAGTTGCAACCCTTAAAAATCATCCCTTATAATAAAATAAACAAAAAATATTATTGAAAGCTTGAGATGTTTTAATGGTATGCATATGCTGAATTATAAACTTTTTATTGGTTTTCAAATGATCTATGATANTTTATTTTGATTGTAACTTCATTAGTTTTCATGCTAACGACTTTTACCAACACTCAATTTAAAGGTCTTTTCAAAAACTTTAATAAGTGTTATATAAGGTTTCCTCAAAAAATAATTTTTCCGCTACAGAACGTTGAACGTTTCGATTATAGCTTCTTGACTTCAACTTCTGGAAGTCATAACTCGGGTTCTATACTACTTTCAAAAATTTAAAAAAGCAATATCTGCTATTTAATTACCTTCATTTTTGCTTCTGATTTTTTGGACAAAACTGGCCCAAAAACATGCATTTTTTGGGCTAAAAACGAAAAAGTTTAGGCGTAAATAACACAAAAAGTATTGACTGTACAAAATATTCTTATAGAACATTTTTTGCTAAGAATTCGTCCTTCTATCGAATCGGTTATTTTTAATAAAAAATTTCCCACCCTCTAGAAGGGGTAGCATCCACCCCTAGGGTAAAAACACACATCGGCACTATATAACTTTTGTTTCTTGGGCTATTCCCTAACTACAGTTCAAATTTCACGTCAATCCATTCCATCCAAAAAAATTGGTAGCCAAAATGCTTCAGTAACTGGACTATTACGAACTTTTAGGATTCTGAATTTGTTTTGTGGAAAAAACTAATTAATAGTTTCTCTTTTAGATATATTTAAGTTCAACTGTTTCGAGAGAAACCAATCAACTGATTTCACACAAATCCTTGGTCAGTAATGTTTGTGTAGTCAGCAAACGGAATAATTAAAGACAAGCTATCTACCGAGCTGGATGAATCGTTAACACAAATTAAGAATAGTACAGGTCCAAGAACAAAGCAAAACAAGTTTATCTAGAACTATTTTGTGATACATATTGATGTCTATTAGAAGATATGATGTAATTAATTGAAGGTTTAGAGTTGTAAAACTATGGAAAAACGATTTGTTAGAAGGGTTTTAATGAGACACATAATCGAATTATTTAGAAACATAAAAATTGTCTTTGCTCAAAGCCAACATGGATTGTAGTAATCAACTTCTCTGTTACTTAAACTGTGGAAACATTGTTCCTAAATCCAGATTGGTTGGAGTTGAAGAGATTATCTCTCTCAAAATAATCGATTATTTGAGATCATTCATGTTTAAAAGTTCAAAGATTCTAGAAAATTGGAGGTGACAAAAATGGACATATAGTTTATAGTACTGGATTTTTAAACAATTGTGAAGTGTATTCAAAATACCAATATTTAATTAATGTTTTATTCTAATATATGGGAGTATCAGATTTTTTAAATATTAGGTAGGTAAATGAGTTCTGTGATATCAAATCAATGCTGCAGGTAGAAAGGCAAAAGGTACAATACGTGATTTTGGAAATTTCTCTATTTGGTCATACAATACATTTAGAAAAACCTATTCAAATGTAACGAGAAGGGAAGCTGACTGATGAAACAATCTCAGTAAAATGTGCAAACAAAAAGATGTCCTTGTACCAGCTCTTAGTATGGGTATGTAGCCGATACAGTAGTTGTTTCCCTCAGTACTAGCAGTTAGAAATCCGTGAGGTTTGATGTCTTTTGCATACCTAGATTTTTAGTATCGAAGAATGTTGTTTGACTTCATTTGATAGGATTTGTTTGAATTAGCTTAATACCTCAGTAAAGAGCAAAAAAAAGAAAATCGGTAGTTTCTTTCCAGATTAACCATGTATTCGATAAGGCTTGCTTTCAATCAGGAACGTGTGTTCTCGAATATCCAGAAAACCGGAAAAAGAGCATCATGAAGAACAAAACGTTCAGGTCCCGACTGCATCCCGCGGCAATAAAACACAACTTAGCAAGTTTCCGCGTAAAAGTAACATAACTACGTGATACACGATCCGTTCACAATTCAAGCTGAGTTAGAGCATAGAGGACTCTGACGGCGCGAGCAGTGGGAATCACACGTGCTGCAGACACGTGTAGAAATCACAGGCAGCCAATAAACAAGCAGCGCGGGTGCGGCCGGATAAATTGAATAACACTTGCAAATAAGCACTGAGCGCAACATTACGACGGTGCGTGTTTCGAAGTCGGAAGACAGGCCCGCTAGATATATCGACGCACCAGCCGCTGGGAACGGTGCCTCTAATTACCGACTGCACTAAATCACCGACGAATATCTCTGCTCCACGGCGCCGCTCTCATTATCATAGCGACCGGCTGTTGCTTGATATGTGATGCTGTACGGATGGGCCCATACGGGCATTGTTTTATTTTACCCGTTAGTACACAGGGTGGACCGCTTTCGATACCTTCGCGGTTATATCCCAAAAGACATTTTCTCGCACTCAGACAACTCTTCCCTTAAGCATGAAAATGAGACCTACTGCCCTATCCCGTCCTCTCTATTGGCTATTTTTTTCAGTAGCTTCCTCTAACTTAACCTAGACCCCAAGGAATTGGATTACTGCGTAATCCTCCAGACTCATCGTGGACTGGGAGCTGATTAGTGTGGTTACCAACTGTTCGTTGGTCCACCTCGTCCTAATGTAGCTCCTTCAACAGCATCTCGGAGCATGGAATCTGAACCTGATGTTCGCAGAAGCAGGACATGCCCTTTTTGTTGCCTGTACCTTGTAATACACCCTTTCGATGGCACATTGTACTGAGGTTTGATATTTGGTAAACTTTGATATTTTGACACTTACTGTTTTTGGGTATTTGGGCTCAAGAGTACTTTTGTTATCAACCACAGTTGCCTAGTTAATTTTTGACGATATGTATGCTACATTGATGATCTAGGTGAGCCTCAGCTTACAACAATTTTATTGTCGATTATAAAAAGTTAATTCGTAATATTCGATTAACAATGTTTTGGAATGTGCAATTGATAGTATACAATACAATGCCACTGAATACTTCAGATCGTGTCTCCTTAGGCGATATTTGGCGGCGTTTTCGTGGCGTTCCTAGTGTTTTTCGAAAAAATCGTTTAACAGTATCGTTCTTTTAGGATGTCTTCTGCTCTGGCTAGATGCATTTAAAGCGGTTTGTCACTACGTGAACATTTCGGTGGTTGAATTCGAAACATTGATGAAAAACTCGATTTTTAACCGATTTTGTGTATGTGCCTACACTACGGACTCTTCCTAGTCTTAAATTCGAAACATGTATGATTTTTGAAGTAATTATTACCATATCCAAATGTTTATAAAAACGACGACGTATTCTTTAATACTATTTTAATAATAATTAATTACCAGAACTACGAATGGCAAATTTGTGAAAATTTAAAATTAACAACTATATTAGGTACTACGAACTCAAAATGGATTTACAAGATACTGCTGTTTTACGTCTGTGGGACAACAAAAGAACATTATGGCCTCAAAGAACTTCTTTTGAGCCAGGCACTTCTAATGTAAAAGATATTGAACTATAACAAAAACATAGTGGATGCTATAGACAAAAATTGGTGGTTTCAAATACTGAAAACCATCTACAGTGACACAAATCTAAAAGAGGGTAACTTTATTGGATCTTAGACAAAAAAACCCACTAGCCATCCTTTAGTTAAAGGAAAACTTATTGAATAAGACGTATTGACATGGAATTGTTTTTAAATGCGGTGAAAAGAGTTTTGGTCGATACTAAAAGTGAGAAACATTCATAGAAGAACTTCCAGATGGCTAGCAGCCACCAGGATGTCGCATGTCCTTTAAAAAAAATAAATTAGCAGGGTCGACTTCGAGCAAGAGAAAAAAAATATTGTTTTATTTATTTTTGTTTCCCAGATGTTATATTCTGTATCTCTTCGTACCTTTTCATTATTACACAACATACTAAAGATGCTTTTGAGACGTCTTGTCGTCCTGTTGATTTACTGGTATAAATTTTTTTGGGATCAACTCTACTTTTAATGCTATTAAAAATAGTTTTCATTTATTACTCAGTGACACATGGAGCAAATGAAGTAAGGAAAAGGATAAGTAGATACTGTCGTTACTTAACAAAGGGGTTCGAACATATTGATCGTCGAATTAAAAAATCACTAAAGGTATCCAGTCAAGCGGTTTGGAAACGTAAAAGCTCCTATAAAAAAATATTCACGATGTCATCCCAAACATTAATGAAGTCATATTGAAAATTAATATGACGTACGCTAATTTATGCTGTTGATTTGCTAGTAGCCAGTTGCAAAAGTCTACACATTAAGGATAATCTTGTCGCAGCAGAATATGTTTTTTTGCGCATAAAATAGCTCTTCCTCCTCCAATGTGCGCCACACAACCCCATTACACACTAGCCACTAATAATAATAACACTTGATTACTATAATTCTAATCACACTAAACTAATACCCCCAAAAAAAAAAAGACTTTTAGGTGCGCAAGAACTACAGTTGAGACAAAATTAATTTAAACGTGAGCAGTAAATGTACTATCAAAACAAAAAGCACAAAATAAAATATTGAAACAATCACTGTGAATTTCTTTCACTTTTACAGTTTACATTTTCTGATATTGCTGCCGGTGCTCTGATACACGCTTTTCTCCATCATGTAGGTACAGCCTATATTTCTCACGACGTCTCTCGGCCATATTTAAATAAAGCAGCGGTTCTCAAACAATCATTCGTATTAAATAATACTTTTTATACGATTTTTATTAAGTAAATTTTTAACAATCGACTTCTTATGTATGTCACGACATATTTCAAATTAAAAATAGACCTTCAAATTTATAAATCCTCTGTACAAGAAACAAAAAAACTGTTAAAATAGGGAACGGTTTACACCACTATGTTGCACTCGCAAACCGGCTGTAGCTGTTTGAGTTTTCATAAAAAAAAAACGAATGGCGGCTTTTCAAAAGTCTAGTGCAATATTTTTATTTTTTAAATCTGTTAAAATCGTTGCAACGGCAACTTTTTGATAAGAATTCCTCTGAGCATTTAGAATCGATAAACCAGCATCAGTTTTCTTTACTGTTTTTTTTCTAATTGCCATATTAAATTTTAAGCTAGATGTAAATATAATTTTTTAGTGTTTCCAGAATTTATTATAACTGTAAAAAAAACAATAAATATTATTTGTTAATATTATATCCTGATAAATATAGCATACATTTCTTAAACACAAATATCATGTCAAAAAATATTCAAATTTTAATAAAACACTTGAAATTTTGGTAGTTTTTAAATATTATAGTAATTCACTTTCTCCATCTAACCGTTTTCCTATCTCTTATACATTTCGAGATTCCAAATCATCACCAAAATGATCCAATAGATCACAGACGAATTTGACAAAGTTAAGTTAGCTCCACACTACTCGTACTAACTTTTCATTTCATTGATTATTATCAAATCCACTAGATACAATATCATATCTCCCGTCCTATGAATCAAATAAACAAATAAAACTTGACCTTCTTGAATACTAAAATGAAATTTGTATATAATAAGGAATATATTTACAGTGGTTTTTGTTTAACTTGCTGTACAATCTGTCAAAATAAAGCTATTTGCATACTACTGGTCTTTTATCAGGCTAACTAGAAACAACATTACTTCTGTGTAAATTAAATTAAATTAAGTGAATGAAATTAAACTTTCCAGTTAGCGCCACTAAACAATTATTGATATCTACTAGCAAACTTAGGCTCCAAATTGTTTAAAAAATTGGTAACGCAGATTTAGCAACATAAAATGTCCCACGGTATCTAGATATTATATATTCGCCCGAATTTATGTGTCCACCCTGTGCACAGGCAATGTTGCACTCAATAAATCGGGCCAGTATACATCATTAAGGGCAATTAGAACCGGGAAACATTTGCCAGGAATTGCTCCGGCGATCCTGGGTATTTACTGATGCGATCGGGCCGGATTTTAAAATCGGCTGAATTATGACGCGGGGCAACAGGCCGAATGGATTGAGCTAATTGAATAGCTTTCGGGTAATATAAATTTTAAATCGTTTAATAAAGCTCCGACTATAACACCCCTATCCGGACACACCCCGTTCAAAAGTTAACTGTGGTAGGATGCCCCCAAAAATATTTTTTCTCCAGCCTTTCCCAAAGTAAATAGGTTTTGGGATTTTTGGGAAAACACATTCGCAACTTATTATACTTTTTCTTAATCTAGATCAGAAAAAAATGTCTAACATAGCCTGAGAAATTAAACTTATATCAAAAGATAATTTATTAAAGTTTGTTTTTAAGCACCTGGAAAGTTTAAATAATACTTCTACAATTCTCAAGGTACTAAGACAATTCAAAAGCGTTGACAATATAGTTACATGAATGTTAAAAAAATAAACAGGTTTTTCAAATAATCACTAGTGTTTCTTTGATTCATATTTATATTCTAACCGTGGTTTAAGATATGTTGCTATATATGAAGTCTCTCAAGGCTTCATACTGGGACTCTGACTTTTTTTAATTTTCATTGAAGGTATTTGTTGATATAATCGACATCAATTGCCTTATTTACAGTAATAACTTATAGTCCACAGTACAGGCCCCCCCTGGAAAGTTGATTACCACATACTTTATAACTCCTGAAGAGCATCCTTTTGACCAGTCTACCACATTTTTCCTCTACGACTTTTCTCGATTCCTCCGCTTTTCCACTCCAAAAAGTCTAAAAACATGGCAATTTCCCGGGGTCTTGAAAACTCAAGACCACATCTTTTATTTTTAGCTTAAGTAACTGGAAATTTTGTTGCGAATGCCGATTTAAATTTGTCCGACAGAAATTCCTCCGACATTGACGTGTCTACCGGTCGAAACATGCCAAAATAACAGGGTATTGAAAATCAATTACCACATAGGTAATTTTTAGTAAAATTAATTGTAAATAATTAATTCAGTCAAAAAGTATTGTTGTCCGACAAATTTCAAGCCGCGTTTTTTCAGTCCGACAGCTGGAAATCGGAATTTTCACGGGGTATGAAAAATCGATTACCACATATCTAATTTTCAATTTTTTCACTTTTAAATTTACTGTACAAAATAGTGATATAAGTGTCCGACAATTTAATGTCCGCAAATTATTAAAAAATCAATAAATCAATAAACGTGATGAAATTTAAATTTTACAATCGAATTACAATTTTACGTCGAATTACAAAATAAAAACTTTTGTCTGGAATCTTTCACTTTTTAACACTGATGGGATTGGACGATGCTTAATATTTAATAATTAAGTGAATAATGAATTCAATACAAATATAAAATCAGTTGACTGTACAAATGTTTTGACAATGTAACCTAACCTTCTTTTAATATTACTAGTATTAGATTATTCCGACAAAAATTATAAAGTTGCATCTCGGATCGCATAAAAACATTTCCAAAGTTTTTAATAAATAACACAGGGTCGGCCTTTATTTTCGTTGAATAAATGAACGTTAATTTACAAAAAAAAACGCGAAAATAGAACTTTTTCGTATAAGAGTTTTCTATTACAAATATCATCAGGAAGCTGTAGTTTAATTTTTATAGATTATACACGACACACCCTGGATAGGTACACAAAAATATAACGTGTTTACTTTTATCAGAAAACATAATTTCTTTGCCTGCAATATTTAACACTAAGCTTAGTTTTAATACACCTTAACGATATTGCGCTTTCTGTACACAGAAGCCTTGTGTTTGTTATACGAAATTCTCATTGATTGAATAAAACAAAAATTTTATTTTTACTTTTAAATTGTTTTATCCTGCCTAAGTTAAAGTATGGAATTATTTGGTATCACCGTTATCAAACCAGAATTAGTTTGAAAAATATGAAATGAATATTCTTAAAATTTCTTTCCTACAACATGAATAGTTTCGATACAGCTTGCTGTTGGTGTATATCATGAGGATTTATTAATATAACATCAAACTCAAAGTTTAAATACAAGTAGAGACATGTGTTCAATAATGCTTCAATTTTAAAATTATTAATAGGTATCCTGATTTCGTTTCTATTTTGATACAAATTATGTTTAATATCCCTACCTTTGTAACTACCGTAATAACACTTTTTACCTATTAACCCCAAGGACCAAATTATTAATATTTTCACGTTTGAAATTGGGAGTTTAAATATCTGCCAGCAGTACGTAACGTTTGTGCGTCATTATGGAACTCATTTGGCAAACGGCAGAATTTTTTTTTAGTTTTTACTTATTTTATACTGTTTTACAGCAGTTTTCGAGGTTTATGAGAAATTCTCCCACGCTGGATTTCAAATTGCCATCATACTGCTAGTCTGCGGTGTCTGCCACTATTTTTCCATAAAAGTGCATGTTGTAACAAGAAAATCGCACATGAGTAGATCCGGTTAGGATCCACTTTTTTTTCCGGTTTTCTTCAACCCCACCCCCCTCCGAAAAAAAATGGATGCTATTTCCACCCCCCCCCTCTATCTTAAAAATGGCCGTTCTGCCGTATATATGTGGTATGACAAAAAATGCTCCACATCAACTCAGGAGCTTATTTACCACACGCCAGAAAGTTAGGGTTCATAGATTTTTTGACGTGCCATATCCTAGACTATCAGACTATTAGCATTAGAAATACATAAGAAGTAGTAATTAATTAATTGTACATGGCAATATTCAAATCCTGAGCAAGACAGTCACGATCTTTCTTCCGAAAGAGAGAAATCGTAAGCTTCTTTTTGTTTGAAAAAAAAACTCGAATATAACAAATATACAATACATAGGTGTGCCCTCAAAGAGCAATATAATGGACTTGAAATTACTACTTCTGACGGTGCTAATCGAATCCGTTATATTTATTCATTCGCTTTTAAAGCTGCTACATCTCCTAAAATTATCTGGGACTGCAAAATAACGAGACCGGGCATTGGTTCCATCGAATTACCAACTTTTTGTGACTGTCCAGTACAAAGCTTTTAGTTATGCATTAGGTAACGTTTTTACCTTAATCTTGGGCCCGCTAATGGGCAGCGGTTGCTAACAACATTAGCGGAATTTTATCTTTACGACAACTCTCCTAAAATTGCATTCAAATTTAACGACATTAAACATATTTTTAGTGGTAGCTCTTAATCTAGTTAGTGCAGAAAGGTCCGCGTGGACAGTAGTCTGACTATTCAGTATTCTTGGAAAGGATAATAGTGTACAAGCAGATTTTAATAAATCAGTATTTTGCTTTGACCGAATGAAAAGGACTATATTAAAAGGAAAGAGTGGTATCACGGAACCCACTTTGTTTTTCATCAATAAGTTCACATTCAAATACACTAAAATCGCTGTATCTTTTCCATTGCGTCACAAGCAATACTCGTATGAAAACAAAGCAATACTCGTATAAAACGAAAAATCCTAGTCAAATTAGTTCATTTAATTGAAATGTCATTTTGACAATTCCCAAATCTGGATATCTCCCAAATTTTATTACTGATTGTATTGCCTATATCTTTACATTTAGGTACCCATTCGAAGTAAATAAACGAAAATTATAAGAATTTCTATGTAATACACCAAAAAATCGATATTTCAACGATAAGAAAATACAAATAACAGTACAGAGACGAGATCAAGACAACTATCAAATTTTTAATCTGAGTGTCAGCTCCGTTTTTTTTTAACTGCGGTAGTCAAACTACAGTCTAAAACTAATACTCAACAAACGTCCACCATTTTCTTTCACTCCACTCCAATACATATAAAATATTGGAATGATTGTGATAGATTTAGACTATAAAGACAGTTGTGCCATCATTGTATCTCTTTTTGGCGTGTTTAATAAATACTGAATTCAGTTCACCACTCGTGGCATAATGGTAATCTTAAAACAGTTCTAGTATATATCTGCTAGTTTCTTTTCTTACCAAGCGACTCCAGATGGAGATGTAAATTGGAGATTTGTATAATTATGTACAACAAACATGAAAATGTCAAAATTAATTAAACAAAAGTGCGTGTTGGTAATATGGAACCTCTAAAAGTCACGTCATTATTGAAAAAATTGTACCTCTGTTAATAACCTCTGTTAAATAACATGACATCTCTCAAAAACAAATTATTAAAAAGCATAGCTACGATGTTTTTTTCACACCTAGAACATTACTGATCTACGAATAATTTACGTATCATACACTGAATCCACAATTTCTCTTGTTCCACAAGTTTGTTTTGGATGGAAATTAATTCTTTTCTCGGCATTTAGGTATCAATTAATAATTATACTCAAGAATTTTGGACAATATATAGATCTCTTGATAGACATATACCCGATTATAAAGGGTAAATCCCAAATGTGTATATGTATTTTTACTATAGGTATAATAATATAATTTACCATGTAAAATTACAAATATTTATAGACATCAATTTTAAAAAAATCCATCCATTTGCTTATTTTGAGAATCGCTGTTCACATCAAAACTCTATGTACTACTGGTTGCCGATCAGATCTAGAGATCGGCAGAGTCGTACTCGATTATCTCAGTTTTCATTTCAATTCTTTGCTAGGCTTTATTCCGACTATTCCATGCATTTATTTTATACGTCTACATAAATAAACCACTGTAACTTTTAGTCAGCGTGTATACAGGGTATTAGAAATTCGACTGCCTTAATTTTAGCAGGCGATAGAATACATTCAGTTGGAGGAATTCGATAGTCGAAGACTTGCCAGAACGAATTTTTGCCGCTGCTCATCAAATAAGGATAAATCCGGGTATTTTCCACCGAAGATGTTGCATGCATCGAAAATGGTGAACATTTTTTTTGTTTTTGTTGTTCGTTTTGTACTTAAATTACTGAATTTTGCTTTTTGGTAAGTACCTAAATTATTTCCAATACTTATGATTATTTGGACGACGCGACGTGAATCTTTGGGTACTTTAATTAAGTACATATTTTTCATATTCATAATTTGATTAAAAGTTCCTGTTTTAAGAAATTCATAATTCGAGCTAAAATTTGAGCACAACATTATTTCGTACTACAAAATCGATATATTTTATTTTATTTATTTAAAAACTGGAAAACAATTGTCTTGAAATTTACTAAATGTTTCACCATACTTGTTTACATTTTTGTTATTCCATAGGACAAATCTGCCGCGTGCACACGTGGTGTGCATCAGCTGTGTAATATTAGGTTAAGCGCTGTTGTCACGTTGTGATGAAACTCCCCTATATTAATACTCGCTGTATTTTGAAAACTGTTAATCTTACGCCCCTGTAATATACAACTTTTTTGTTCATTTATGATTACTCTATCTCATGCTGAAGTAACGGAAGTCAAACTTCTTACATCCTGTATTTAAATATTTATACATAGGTAGTGTTCGAATTTATAGATATGTCATTAATATAATAAGTAAAAAAGAAATGAAGCTAATTTATATGTTTAATAAACCCTAATAGGGCACACATTTGGAGACCGTAACTTCCTCGAATCCTACTTTACCTAGTTTTTTTTTGGCCAAAATTTTGAAAAATTGTATTAGCAATTTTTTATCTCAAATATAATAATACCACGTTACTCTACTCCATCCAAAATCTCATCTTGTACCAGTGGTTAATCCAAAATGTGCACCTGAAAGTAGTATTTCTACCATCTATCAATTACAAAATAATAGATGTCTCTACTTGTTTTCAATTTAACTTAAAAGTTCGTATAATTTTTTTTTATTATCATCTAAACAATTTCGCATCTCCCTTAAATTCATCTGGAACGTAGATATTTTTAATTACACAAAGCTAGGTCTGTGTCTGTAAAACAGAATGGTTGGTCGTACGATTTATGTAACACAAAATATCCATCCTAATGTCTTTAATCACCCCTTCCGAAAGAATTAATTGGCCCGTACATCCATTAACCCTTACGTATCGGCTCCAATCTGGCCGGAGGGACGGAGAGGTGGACAACTAAGGACGACAAGTGTCCGAAATAAGCACTTCTTGCATCGGGGCTCCCATTGGGATGAGTAATGCCATTTCAACTGGAATACAAAGAACGTAAATTTTAATTTCATTTTGGTTATGTAGACACAACTGCCTAGTGTTGCATAGATTGACTAAACAAACTAAAATACTTCATTCGCGTTGATCAAAACAGTATTACTTTTTATCATATACTGAAGACGTCACAGAGAACCGTGAGCGGAAATGGGACAGAAAAGTGGACGACACGCCATTTGTAACCGCAATAATTTACCTCTTTTTATGCAGTATGTAACTCGGCCATGATTCCAGAAGTTCTCAATAAGTTTTAACAATTTCGATTATCATTAATTTTAAACATCGCTTTCCAAATTCGACGACTTTGCTTATTGAAAATGCTTGTACAGGGCGATTCACTATATTTTGCCCCCTTAAAATTTTTTTTTAAGTGTTATAAAAAAAATGTAGAATACAAAAGTTGCACGATTTTTTATGAATTTTTCGAAAATGATACTTGAGAAACAAATGATGTACAAACAAAATGGCCGCGGTTGTTAACTTTGTTAATTTAAATGTAACACTCTGTATATTTTTACATATTTGGATAGATCGTTCCCTGTCGAGTGTAGTCATATAGGGTTTATTGGGTCCATCTCTAACAATAAGTGAGATACTATAAAAAAAGAAAAGAAAATTAAGATATCTTGTAATTGTTAGACCTCTTTTACGCATTTCTGCCTTTTTTCAATTACGTAAGGATTTATAGAATTAGTTGTAATATATTTTGACATATCGAACATTGATACGATCCAAAATGCGTATTTCAACTAAATCTAATAATAACTAAATAATAATTTTAGGCCGTGCGAGGCCTAATTACTTATGGGCAATGTTATATGGTAGGTCGTGACAGTGACAGGTAGTAATGCCATGATAACGTTGTTATTGATTGACAATTTGTATTATTATTTAATAAATAAAATAGATTACCTACATAGAAATAGAAAATTGAAATATTATTAGGAATTAAAATAAAATATGGAGAAGATCTTTACTCTATTTTAATTCGTATATTTCAATTTTCTAGTTCTGTGTAACCCATTTTAATTAAATAATAATACAAACTGTCAATCAATAATAATGTTATCTTGACATTACCTGTCACTGTCACGGCCTACCTACCATATAACATTGTACATGAGTAATTAGGTCTCTTACGGCCTAATTAGTGAGATTGAGAATACCTGTATGCTTTTTGGACCATATCAATGTCCGATTTGTCAAAATACATTACAACTAAATCTGTAAATCCTTACGTAATTGGGAAAAAGGCAGAAATGCCTGAAAGAGGTTAAGCAATTACAAAATATCTTATTTTCTTAATAAAAAAACTTTCTTTTCTTTTTTTAATAGTATCTCGCTATGTTCGACAGAGAACGTTCTGTCCAAATATGTAAAAATATACAGGGTGTTCCATTTAAATTAACAAAGTCAACATCCGCGGCCATTTTGTTTGGACTTCATTTGTTTTTCTACTATTATTTTCGAAAAATTCATAAAAAATCGTGCATCTTTTGTATTTCACTTTTTTTATAACTCTAAAAACAAAAAAGTTAATGGGGGTCAAAATATAGTGAATCACACTGTACAATAATAAATTAATTTTTATTTTCGTTTTTTATTTCCCCGTGACGAGGCTAAGGCGTCAGTATTGCGACCCTTTGTAGATACCAAAATATGTATTCATTGCACGGCTTATTCACTGAAAATGGCGGCTTGGCAACGGAACTACGCGTCCCGGTCCGTATTGCAGGAGAGGAAATCTTTTACGAGCGTCCTCCTCGGCGTCCTGCGACGCGTAATCAGGCCGTAACGAGTGACCAGCAGCGCCATCTGCGAGGCCCGTCTTGTGTTTATGGCTTGTTGGACACCAGTATTAACACATCCAATATCCCGGTCGACAAGACATTATCCAGATATGAATGACGTGACCGGATAGCGCTGCAGACCGCACTCCTTCCATTCGGATACGGATTTCTATCTAGAGAGCCGGAGGGGGCAGTTACGGCCCAGGGGGAGCGGGGTGTACCGGTCAGTACGGCTTAACGGCGTTCTTCAATTATTAAGTCGTCGGGACGCGATTATATTTTGAATTTGAAAAATTGGTCTGCTATTAAATACACATATTTAATTTTAATACCTATAACACAAACATAAAGCGCTCAAGACCGATTACATTGTCACTACTTAAATTTTTAGTTACGCTTAAATCAATTTTCGTATTTTAAGTTTAGAGACTGCGATAATTGTACCAGAAAGCTTAAAGTCTACAAAGTATGATCTTAATTCTCACTGCTACTCAGTACATACTGGTGTAAAGCATTTGTATCTACTGGCAGGAAGTATAATTAGTAGGTTGCTCTCTGACAGTAGTTGCTCTGTACTAGTAGGTATTGTGCAGCAGTTACTTGTTTCTCTCTCAACCACAGTCAAAACATTTCGGTAAATACATATCTAAATAGCTAGATCATTCGTCTCACCTGTGGTATAATAATGAAAACTACAGTCTGTACAATATTTGTTGAGACAGAATTCCAAGAACTACTGTAACAATTTACCACGTCAGGGGAGTGTCTTGAAAGTTTCCGCCAATGTCTTTCTACCTCTGGTGTCGAATGCGGGCAGCAAGGGCGTGCCTTGATATTTTCCGCTAATATTTTTCTACTTCGCGAATACGGTTAATTCCAAGAAAGTAAGGCCTGGGTCCTGTTGGAATTCTATCTCAACAAATATCGTATGTAATAAAAGTAATCGACTGTAATAAGTTTATGGTGGATAATAATTTTGCTGATGAATAACTTTAGCTGTTTACTAGATCTTCAAAGTAGGTATTGAAGTTTCCTTCAATATCAGTTAAATACTGCTACTCAGTGCCTTACACTGTAAATAAAACGGTGAATCCATTGAGTGAAATTACTGAGTACATTTTCAGTCAATATTGGGCACTTTGATAATTTTACACATTTATAATAATATTTGAACTAAAACTGATAGTTTTACTCAAAAAATTTTAGTTGTACCTACTCATATAGTTTACGAAAATTTCACTAAATCGTGTGGTCAGAAATTGATATATTATTGAGTGAAATTAATTAAGTCCAATTTTTCTTACACTGTAGTAGTATATACCTGGTGATATCATTGACGAAAGATCTTAACTATTTATTAGATATTGCCGGTGTAGTTCAATGCTGAACGAGCCGTTAATCCGCAAAATAGTTGTTTCCCACAATATTTATTATTTAATTTAAGAATTACCTTTTAATTTAAATATAATTTTAAAGTTAAGTCAGTGCTGCACAGGTTTTGGTGTTTAATTAAATAACACTGGATGCATAAGCAACTTGAACACTTACAGTAACATTCTTGTGGTCTTCCATTTCTTCTATTCTCATCTGCGTATTTAGGACGAGGTTTCCCACTGAAAAAGAAATCTCTATAAAAATTAGATTAAGACTGGTATACCTTTATAATTTTAGGTAGTTTTTTTATGATGCGATTTCTTTTTAAAGAGGAGCTAATTAGCAAAATTTAACACTTCAGTCCTCAAACTTGACGTCGAGATATCTGGGGCTTCGGGGTAATGACCATAAGTAAAATATCGTAGGTACTTGTGAAACGATTTTGTTAGATTGAGGTTCATATCTGTGTGTTCTGGGAATTATTTGTAAAAAAATGCCTTGCGGAAAGTCCACAGCCTTCTCACATTTTCAGAGGCGTTAACATAGACAAAATAGACTGAACTGTAGAGGCAAGCCGGTGAAGCCAACCGTCAGCCAAATCTCGGCCATGCCAGCCTCGCACTCTCAGTCGCTGTTAGACATTCGCTGTGTCAACATTGTCACTATTTTATTAAATATATTGCTTTCCTTTGTGCAATCATGAGACAGTGTATCGTTGACGATTGTAGTAGCAGAACTTAGAATAGAATAGAATAGAACTCAGAATAGTAATGAAATTTCATTCTTTAAGTAAGTAATAATATATAAATATTTTATAACATTTCGACGGCGTCGCGCAGCATTATCCATCTCACATGCACTTATTTCCAGTGTTGGCTTCATGTTTTTTAGTGCCCACGTTATTAACTGATGTAAATATGTAGGCTCATATTATCAACCGGCTATTTACAATTAGTTTTTTTTGTCACAATTGGTGTTTATTTTCATGATGGCTATTAAAAATAATTGTAAATATTGAACCCTCAACCTATAATTTCAATAATAAACATACGTTAATGTTAAATTACAGGTGATTATTACTGAATAAAATTGTATTATTTCCCCATTTTCTTGTATTAGAATGTTGTGTTTCATGTGTTAGAACTTATTAGAGCTATTTGCGAAAAATATAGAGATATAAGAATAAATCACGAAACAAAAATATTTAACTCTCTAAAAGTTACAAAACGACATGTACTAAATAAAGTTACAATATTTAAAGGCCAATAAAGATTTTAAAGTAAAGTAATATTAGAATTTTATTTTTTATCCAAATTTTAAAAATCTTAATAATAGCTTTAGCAATTTTAATGTTTATATTCGTATATTAAAAATATATGCCGTTACATTTTGCATTAGTTAAAATTAATTTTATCATTATGTTTCAGAAAAATTACAATTTAAGAAATAGAAAAAATAATAATATACTTTTTTAATAACTCCTATAAAAACAGTACAATCAAGCTACAGAAAAATAAAAGTGTGTATCATGTATTAAAAAACTTTTTGAATGTGAACTTATTTAACAAATATGAATAAGAACTTGTGAAAACTGTATGTGACAAGTATATCGATGTGATAATAAATCATGAAGTTAAAATATTTAATTCAGTGAAATCTACTAAAAGACAAATATTAAATAAATTAGTATTACTTAATGGACAATAAATATATTTAAATTATTTTGTAGGTTTATTTAATATAAGCAAGACAAATTATATTATTTTCTGAATTACAAACTTGAAAAATAACTATTTGTCATAAGTATCAAAATATTACCTTAATCCGAACCTGCTCAAAGTATGCGCGCTCAGATTACTTCACACACTCCACTTCCCCGCAATTTGGTTTCATCGGTTCCCGTGCTTTGGGATAGGAAACGTACACTCTAGGTGCTCTGTGGGTGTTAACATGAAAAACGGGACACACTGTATGTATGTTTTCAGCCACGAAAATTGAACAAACAATATTTCGAATTTTCACCACCAGTAACGGCGGTGACAATATTTTTAACATTTAGATGTTTCGCATTATAATTAGCTATGTCCTGTTCAAATTTGGTTGGTGCAACTCTCTCGGTTTCGAAAATACGATACCTATGTATGTTTTCAGACACGAAAATTGAATAATTCCAAATATTTCAAATTTTCACCACCAAGAACGACGGTGACAATATTTCTAACTTTAAGGCGACATTTTGCTTTGCATTAGCTATGTCCTGTTCAAATTTGGTTAGTGCAACTCTCTCGGTTTCGAAAATACAATACCTATGTTTGTTTTCAGCCATGAAAATTGAATAATTCCAAATATTTTCACGACCAAGAACGTCGGTAGACAACATTTGCATTGTATTAGCTATGTCCCGTCCAAATTTGGTTAGTACAACTCTCTCAGTTTCCAAATTTCTGTTAGTGCTACTTTCTCAGTTTCGAAAATACGATACCTACATACAGGGTGTAACCTATGTAAATTAAAATATTTTTAAGTGGGGTATTTCTGAGTTAATTCTAAGAAAAAAAGTTTAAATATAAATCTTTGTCCGGAAATGTTTCGTTTCTGAGATACAGGGTGTTAAAATTAAAATTAAGCAAAATCATTATTATAACAGCTGCTGGAAGTGACTACCCCCGACATTAATACAAGCTTCTGTCCTTCTCACCAAAGAATCCTGTACCCGTTGGAAAATACCAGGAACATAAAATTCTCAACAACTTAGCGCTGTTAAGGAAGTGTATCTTTTTTGCTTAAAAAAGGTTTATTCATAAAAAATCTCAATCTTCTGTCAAATTCAAGTTAATAATGATTAATGACAGCGTACGTAACACCCCCTAAGTGCTGCACAAAAATTAATACCAAATTATGATTTCTCACCTTAAAAACCCCCTGGTTAAAATTTTGTGCGAAAAGTTTGTCTTTCGTAAAAGTTATTTAAGAAAATCGAAAATAAAATTTTAACACCCTGTACCTCAGAAACGAAGCATTTCCGAACAAAGGTTTATATAAACTTTTTTTTCTTAGAATTAACACAGGAATACCCCACCAAAATATTTTAACGTACTAGGTTACATCCTGTAAATTTGAAATCTGAAGAAAAATATTGATTTCAACACAAAAGATACAGGAGGTTCCATTAAAAAACATTAATCCAAATATCGTTATCAGCCATGATTAATTGAATTTTCTTTATTTTTGAACCATAAAACTTTTACAGGAAATCATTTTCGGCGAAGAATCGCATGCTATCTGATAAACTAAAGCTAGTTGCACACTACTGGCTTTTGATCTTGCTGACTGTCAGACCAACTGAATATTCTATGCAAAATATATAGAAAAATATTTCCAGATAAATCTTAAAAAAGAGAAAACGCAACTTGTTCCGCAAGAAATTAAAATAATGTAGTACTAAAAGTGTTGAGCTTACGGTTCAGCACGTTCAGTGCTCTCCCAATTCTTCCCTTCTCTTCTGTTTTATTCTTCAATAATTCATACACTTTTTTTTTCTCTATTAATTCATCCTATGAATATCATCATATACTATAGGACTTTAATGTATCTATTTAGTAGACTATCCAAAGTAATTACATATTCATTGGGTTCTCTGGTCCCCTAGACCGTCAAGTCACCGCGTTGACAGTCTCAATCTGCGTTCCCATCCACTAAACGTTATCCGGCTATATCGCCGCTAAGCGACGACGCTAACAAAACAGATGACGTATGTTTATAGTCACGGATAATTTGATTCGTGTAACCGTTGTCAAAGTGAACGGTTGGGGTACTGACGACAGGCGACATCGCCAATTCTATTAGAAATTCCGGATAGATGTGGATCCGTGTCTAACCACCAAGTCCCGTCGAGATGTTTTGCAGTCGCACCAGAGAAAAATCATTATCGATTATTGTATTATAATTACTATTAATGATATTTAATTTGGAAATAAAAAATACGAGTTTAAATTATATAATTGCAATATTTCTACGACTGAGAAAAATTGTTTTTTGACAAAGCAAGTAATGGTAGTAATAATACAGGGTGCTTACAAACGTGAGACGATATTTTTTTCCAAATATAATTTTTTACAAATGAATTCGTTTATTATTCTTTTTCTGATAAACGGTTCATTTTATCGACAATAAACACTTTTTTAGTCTAAGGTTGCAGCTACCCAGATTTATTATTTTAAAGTCTATCATACAGGCTGTTAAAAGTTTAAGCATTAAGTTGTAAAGCTTAGCCCACCCCTGGTAAACAAAAAAAGCTAAATATGTATGACACTATTTTAAGATAATTTTTATTAAATTATATTAAGTACTTTAAAAGTTATTCAAAAAAAACCGATTTCCAGCAGCGTCGTTCAGGGACACATCTCCGTAGGGAGGGCCTGTGCGAAAAAATTTTATAGGAACTTGTCATCTTATTTTTTCATGTTCTATCTGCACCCGAGAGATTTTCCACATTTTCCCGGACACCCTGTATATTTTAAATTTGTTTTTGTTTATTCTCCCTACCGTAGAGCATATACTACATGGAGGAATCATGCTTGCGGCGACAGTATAGACGAGTAACAGAGAAAGAAAGAGGTAGTTTGGGTACTATATTTCTCTTTCGCTAAGGCACATGATTGGCTAACTGGATCGCCACTGCTTGGGCGAAGAGCGGGATCTCCCCACTCTTCCTCAACGATTAGAGACAGAGAGAGCGAATACCCAAACTTTCTCCATTCTCTTTACAGCCTTTACACTTTTTAACACGTGGTGCTTCCTCCATTCCTACCATTCACAATTCAAGTTGTTACATATATTACACCCAGAAGTGCAAAAATAATGACCAATGATGAATTATCCAGCTCTGATAAAAGCAGTATACTACAAATATGGAAGTATTAAGAGAAAAATATGAATATGCACAGATTCAATCTTAGAACCTAAAAACAAAAAGAAAGGTGTCGTTAGATAATCTTTCTAACGATGTTGCCACTGTCGGAGATTCGATCCCCGTAGCCGGAGGACCATAGATCGATAAGCTATAAGTCCTTATAGAGATAAAGTAATACCATAGACTATCCCTCTAATTAATGAGGCTTTTCAGGTTTCCCTTATTTCTGCACGAAATGGTAGTGAGTCGTCGTTATTGGGCGCAAATTCGGCGTGCTGAATAATAACATGCCGCTCCCTCTCTCACACGAGTCTACGACTTTTAGGCTGATTTTAAGATTAGTACGAGGGTAGAGATATTATTATTATCATGATTGACTTCTACTGCAGGACTTGCTGAAAATGTCGAAAATTTTTAACGATACCGGAAAAGTCTTTTTAGGACTTTGAAATAAATTCTGGTTGATTTCAAAACAGCAAATACTTTTGATATTGCTTGGCGGTGCGACGTAGAGAAACAGGAGGAATGATAGCATTTGAATCGGCGTTTAATGGTGTTCCGCATGGATTTTAAGCCAATACAGCTAATGAAATATCACCGGAATTTCATTATAAATCCGCAGAGTGTAAAAAGCTAACTCTGTGGCGCGCTGTTAATGCGTTCCCAGTGAACGCCGAACAGCTATCCATTTTGATATAGTTGCTGCGAGAGATGGAATAATAACTCACGCCAATTGCAAACGCCATTTACTTTATTTATGTACTGTGATTCATCATGCACTTTGATTAGTTTATGGCTTTTATGGCGTGGAATGCGAACGGTGCTGATGCAGACTTTCCGCACACCGCCACTGCCCAATAGGAAGCGCTCCACTTATCGGCCGGGGCAATAATTGAATTAATCGAAACGGTCGCGGTAGGCCTTCTTTCGGCGCCGTTTTCCGCTGACAAGTGAATGGACAGATTAGCGAACATTTCCATAAAAGACTGGCTGGCTTAAAGAAAATTACCCTTAGGTGTTTTACTGGATGGATAAAACTGAAGAACAAATGACTTCGCGAAGAGTTCAATTCAAAATTAATTCGTAAATTTACACTATGCTTATCAATGATATATTCACAGTGTACATACTATGAGGTACTGGTCAAATTCGAATCCCATGTTGGTAAAGACTTTTTTATTAATATATGCATACATTGTTTAAATATTTAAAGAGATTATTATTGAAGAGCCAGCAACTTGTCGTAGTATTGAAAATGAAGAGCTCAAAGTCGGCGATGATCTCGAAGATCCTTCAGAAAGTGAAAGTTGTTTTGATGAAGATACGTAATCGTAGTGAAAATTTTTATTTTTTTTTCACATATTTTGTAATACTTTTTATTTGGCAAAGCCAGTCACAATTTGTAAATAAAAAATCAATGAACTGTTATACAGAGTGTTCTGAAAGTCCATCAGGAAGCTTGAGAAGGTGATTCTACGGATTAAAATAGTAACAGTATATAATGAATTTTTTTAGAGGGCACTTTACCTAGAACTCAAAATTTATTTTGTCCATAACCTTTTTCTCTTGCTAGACATCACAGAAATTTAAACATTATTGAAAAGAGAAATAATATCAGAAAATTTTATGTACGCTATTAATCGCTATTAAAGTGTTATTAAACCTCAAATTTTTGATAATTCTTTCACCTTCGTTAGTAAATAAAAATTATTAGTAAATTCATTATTCAATATTGTTTCTTTTTGAATAATTTTTAAATTTCTGTGATGTCTAGCAAGAGAACAAAGTTATGAACAAAACAAATTTTGAATTCTAGGTAAAGTGCCCTCTAACAGCGCATAAGGAAAGTTTTCTCTCACTGGTTCAATAGAGCTTCATCTACTAGGTGTGCCAAATGACGGACTAATAGAACTTGAGTTAAATAAGTCATTTAAATAGAAAAATAAAAAAAATTTAACTTTGACAAGCTGTAACTTGCAAACAATTGACAATGCCAAAACAATATTCATTACATACTGCCATTATTTTAATCCATAGAATCACCTCCCGGAGTTTCCTGACGGACTTTCAGGACACCCTGTATATTAATTACTTATTATGTATTAAAATTATTTTATTCAAATATATCTACCTAAAACAGAATAATTATCGTTATACTATTTAGTAACGGTGCGGTGCCTTGCCAATTTAAATTTTTCAATTAAATTCATTAAATATTAATAATATTACTTTGTAGTAAATTATTTTATTGGATTTTAATCTATTGTTTACATAAATAACGAAAAAATTGAAAATAATATAGAATATTGAAAAATTCGTGATCCGAAAAGTTTTTTTTTATTTTCTCAATTTCAAGCGGTTTAATAAAAAATAAACCATAAACATTCATACACCATTTTAAAGTAGACCTTTGAACGGTTAAAATAAGCCCAGGCAGATATTAAAATCGAAAAAAAAATGAAGAAAATTTTTCGTAGAAAATTGTGTATTTTTTTTTTTGGAAAACTGTTAATATCTCGAAAACTACTTGTTTTTCAGTTTCCAACAAAGTCATGCTTATTTAGTGTAAAAAAGGTACACTTTCACAAAGTTTCATAGAGAGAAAAATACGAAAAAATCGGGTTTCCGCGATTTTGTCTTAAAATTTTAGGTTATACTGAAAAATACCCTGTATAAAAGTTTTTAATTTTTTTATTATCTACAACTTTTGTATAGAACACTTTACGTTAGGAGGTCATATTTCGGCAAAAATCTCAAAAATTCGTTTTCAACCACTAAACACCACCTCCATTTCACAATTTCCTTTATTAGTCCAGGAGAATTACACATTGGCATGGCTGTTGCTTGACGTAGATTAAATATTAGTAAAAATCGGTCGAAAATAATATAAACAATGAAAATATAAGGTTGCGCCAAGAAAAAAAGTTGTGCTATTCGCAGAAAAAATTAAAAACTGCAAAAATACTCAAAAATCACGTGTTTTTCCTAACATTTTCCAATATAACTTCTTAAATATGCAGTTTACAGAAAAAACTATTACTGCTGAAATTGTTTGTTATGAAATTTGCTATAAGACANAAAGTTAAAATTTTTCGAATTTTTAAAATCGCTCCAAAAATTATTAAAAAAAAGAAAATTAATATTATAACGATTCTATATGATAGTTAAAGAGTCCAAGTATGTGTAAAAAAATCAGCGCCAATTAAAATGCCTAACTTTAACCCCAGCACTGACGCAAAAAAATAACGACATTTCGCGCTGAAATTTAGTAACAAATTGTCTCATACCAAAACTATCAGACCGATTTCGATCGGGTTTTGGAATTTCGTTTTGTAATCCTTTAAAGTACTTACATGTACATTTATAGTAGAATTGGACAATTTCTTACCTATCAGTTGAACGCTTCAAAATTACCTCGATTTTCATCACTTTCTTACGCTGTTTTGGCTTTCTAGCAACAAAAATATTGAATACGCAGGTCTCAAAACAATTGTGTCTTATAGCAAATTTCATAACAAACAATTTCAGCAGTAATAGTTTTTTCTGTAAACTGCATATTTAAGAAGTTATATTGGAAAATGTTAGGAAAAACACGTGATTTTTGAGTATTTTTGCAGTTTTTAATTTTTTCTGCGAATAGCACAACTTTTTTTCTTGGCGCAACCTTATATTTTCATTGTTTATATTATTTTCGACCGATTTTTACTAATATTTAATCTACGTCAAGCAACAGCCATATCTCGAAGGTTTTGAGCTTAATTCTCTTGGACTATATCTCGAGTTTAATTTTTGCTTTTTCTATTGCTTATAACCCAAACAAAATTTTCCCACTGGTCCTTGCATGTTAATAATTTTTTTTAGCCAACAAGATCCGCTTTAGCACCAGCCTAAATAGAAAACAAGATACTTTTAATGTTTATACTCATTATTGACATATTTTAATTAGGTATGTTCGTGTAACCTTACTATATTTCTTCAAAAAGAAATTGAGGAACACCAGAAAGATTCGAAATTAACCGTACTGTCTTATAAGAGGCACAAACTAGTGTTATTTCTTTACATATCATTTTATGTCTTGAATGGGATGAGATATCGAAAACAGGGTGTATTTAATTAATAACTTGATAACGTTTTTACCGATCGCGTTAAAATTTGGCACACTCATTTGGACTATTATGGCGTATTATTTCTTAAAGCTTTAGTCAAATCGATATACTGGGTGATAGTTTTCTCCGGTTACCTCTCCCTTTTAGCGGTAAAACCTTTTACACTGGTAGTATTTTTTTAAAACTGGTAGCAACATTGAAAAGGTCGTTTTATTTAAAAAAAAGTTTAGTATAGCGAGATTTTATTCAATGCATTATTGCGCGTAGACGCAACAATTTGTCATTGTTCATTGTAAACGATTAATTAATATTCATGATGCTAATTGTAACATTTAGGGATTTTTAGTTAAAAGTACCAATCGTGCAATATTGGTTGCCTAAGTTTAGGTCACGTGACTTGTAATCGTTTATGTCTCTTTAAATAAAACCCGAATTGAATTGGACAATAAATACACCCTCTTTACAAAGGTATTTCCTTCTGAAATGGGTAATAGTAAATATGTAACTTTACATTCGAGCGGTGTCTCAACCTTTCTGGGACACCCTGTATCCTAAATCAAAGCATTTTAAAAATACACTAAATCCTATCTAGAAGGATTTGGTTAAGAATATGCGATTTGAGCCATAATATTTTCAAGAGCAGTTCCCACAACAATCGGTTAGTCGTTAACCCTCGCCCTCCCATTTCGCCCCTTCGCTCTCCCTCGCCGTCGAAATATGTATTGGGGGTGTAATTCTTGAACACGAAGTAGCCCTGCAACAGTTGTTAAGTGCCTTAAGATTGTCTAAACTATTTGCGGAACTACAATTGCCAATACGGCGGTGAAATATCGAAGGCCTAAGCGATAGTAATTGTTTTACTTTACGGCATACATGCTATAAACACAATTAGATCCAGCAGGCGCCCGAGCCCTTACCGAGGCCCGCTATGTTTCTATACTTACTGCTGTAGTTAGCTATTGTTAGGAGATGACACATGATCCGCAGTGTGCCCAAGGTGACATTCCTTTGCGCGGAGGCAATTTCTGGTTTGATTTGCACCATTTAGGGGAGGTCCAGGATTAACATTAGAAGATTTCCACCTAATCCTTCGATGTAAATAAAATTGGCAAACTGTTATGTATGTGCAAAAAACATAATTTACTGCAGCTTTTTGACACATATCGTATTTACAGACGAAGAAAATTTTTTCAAGAGTATCGATAATTATTATCGAATAATAAACTATTTATATTCATTTATAATTGAGCGCCAAAAAATGTTCGGGTATGGGCAATGGGTAACGAATTGATGGGAACAATATATTTTTTACATTATTTATAGCCTTATCATTCTAAAATTCGAGAATATTAGCGATTTGAAGCTATTTTTTCAGGTTTGGAAATTCTGGAGATTTGCCGGGGCAATTCTGACCGGATTCGGATTCAGCGGGTCAAAATACAAAGGAATACATAGGATAAATCACGATTTTCAGGCGCCGTTAAATCATACTTCGATCATAGAAGCTAATTTATTAATTCTGTAGATTTTTAAGCTTTTTTAAGGTAGGAAGGATTTATGATCTTATGGATCAAATCTGACTACTAGTTTCAGCCGCTGATAAATCATACCTGGATTTTAAATGCTGATTCGTCGATTTTAAGGTTTTTTAAAGTATTTATTGATGTTAGAAAATTCTGGTGATTTACTGGGGCAATTCTGACATCCGATTCGAATTTGGCAGCTCAAAATTTCTAGGAATAATATATTTTGGTCATTTGCACAATTTTTTTTGTGGAGCTGTGTTATTAATTATAATAATAGTCACATAAAGACAGAAGAAAATTTACATGTCTTAGCCGAAGTTCATCGTCAATTACAATTTTCTTCGAATGCGTGGAATGCAATTAGGGACCACTTAAGTGGCCCACAATTCATGTCACCTCACTTTATCGAAAATGTACTTCATGTAATTCTTCTGTAAGGGTAATAGGTCAGTCTTGATTTATGCATGATAGAGTTCCTGACCATTTTAATGTAGAATCATGAAAATATTTAAATTATGTATATATGTTTTGTAAAAGATAATGTAGGGTCAAATGTAACTCCAAGGTCTTTTATGTAATCGGGTCGATGCAATATTATATTATCCAGTTTATAAGAGAATAGTGCTGAATTTTTTTTTGTGAATGTAATGATATTACTCTCAGATGCATTTAGCGTTAAATTATTATTTAGACACCACAAACTAATTCTGTAACATATAGCAGTCGGCAATGGTGTTTATTTCGCGAAATAGCTTAAGGTCATCTGCATACGTTAAATGGTGTACTTGTAGATCAACCATGATGTCGTTTACAAAAAGAACAAAGAGTAAGGGTAAGATATTCAAGAACTAAGATATGGATTCATGTGCAATAATTCAAAATTATCGGGAAATTATTAATTGATTATTTGGATCAGAGCCTTAACGCAGTCTTGTATAATGATGGGAGGTGGTAATTTCCAACATCGATTTAGACATTTTAGTATTTCACATCGAAAAATAGTCTTTTTATGATGGTCTGTTTTTAAATAAGATTCTTTCAATTTATTTTCGTTCATCTGAATGAAAATAATAAAAGAGTTCAAATTTATTTCAAATAAATCTTAAAACATATTTTTAAATGACCATATTGATGATAGAGAAAAATATTCGTAAGAAATTACTTGTAAGTTGTATCTACTCATTACAACCGAAACAGGAAGATCAATAAATTGTTTCTTCCAATCAAACGTTACTTAACTGCATTGTCTAAATGTTCGACAATACATTGAAAAATATGTGCAAGTGCAAGGTTTAACAAAAAATTATGTTGATTTTGAGTGAAAACTTACTCAGATTTTTTACGGTGTAACAGAATATTGTTTTAATTTAGATTTACATCTGCCTCGTATCATTTCGCGTATAAAAAATACGTATACATTGTAGCAGAGGCATCTAAAACACGGTCTGATATCCCTGTACTATTCCACTGTTTTTATTTTCCGTATTATTGACATTTTTGGAAAAACAGTTCAATAGCGGGCTGATATATCTCCCGGCGTTGAGGGAGGAACAGGGCAATAACAACGGAGAACGGATCTATGGCTATCAGAACTTGAAACTACTTGAGGAACTCTGACAGTAATGATTATTGTTTATTGGATTGCACAAGTTGAGAAATATATTCCCCTCTGACTTCCATTCCCGGGCACCATATTGCTGAAGATATCACCTTAATAATGCTTTAGTAAGAGACTTAAAACGCTTGAACAAAGGGCGCGACAATTTCGCTAAACTGTTTTTGAAAAACATCTTTGGAAATTATAAAAATATAACACTAACTAAACACAGAAAAGCATAAAAGCATAATACGTTTAAATAAAATAAATATTAAATCTAGATTTATTTAGAATTTATACATACAGCATAAATATTAACTGTAGATTTTATAGATAATTTAGAACAATTTTAATGTTTATGCAAACCTAAGTGTGAACCAAATGCTGAATAGCATAGAAGAAAAATGTATTCATTATATAAAAATTAAACACATAATTAAATTATTAATAAACAGAAGAAAAATATTGTATTTTGAAAATACACAGAATAAGAAATATGATCAGTTGAACAAGCCTTAAAAGAATTAGTAAATGTTATAAAATACATTTGAATTTAAAAAGTGGTTTATACATAATGCAAGTAAACAGAGGACCCTTTTTCTTCATCTTCATTACGTACTGCAATAAGTTATAAAAATATACGTAGTACATGGACTGGTAAACAATATCATCTATTGTAAGCAGTAAGAACAATAAAGGGTCAAATATATAGAGCCTTGAGCCAGTTTTGTAATTTTAGATTTTCAGGATGCATTATTTCCACTGATATATTGATATATTTCCAGTCCTATACTATAAAACTCCAATTTTTCTAAGATAAAGAAGAAAATTTTTGTTCAATTATTAAATCTAGGTTATTAATTAAATTATAAGCAGAAAGAGTCTATATTCTGAATCTGTAAGATTATATTTTCGTACATATTTCCACATTTACTCATCTATAATTTTATAGGGAGTAACGATATTAACCTAAATATCTGTCAAACGTTTATCGTTTTTTCTATATAATAGTTTGACTACAGCTGACTTTAATGAATGAACAACCCCTGCAGTCTTTAGAGGAAGATTCACTAGATATGTTAGAGGATCCTTTAAAAGTTTAATAGTATATTTTACTCTTACTCTTACTTAACGACCACATTACGTACAATTAAAAGTACATTTGAAGTCACTGACATATTAATGGTCTGTGTTCGACCTGTTTAAATAATCTTGCACACTATAAAAGCATTTGTCCAATAGAAGGCTTTTACTCAACTTATAGAATTTATTAAAACTTAAATTAGTAACATTTGCATTTTTAAAACATTTGTCGAAATGATTGTATAACTTAACATCTAACTTATTAATTTTTGTTGTGCATATCCTAGAGAACGGTTCAATCAAAGTATCGGCATATCTGGTGTTATAGGTATGTATGTCAGAATGCTTTTGAATTTTGTCCAACCCACGATGTATGTGCAGTATCGACTGGAATATATAAATACATGGTAGTGGCATAATTTGAGCCTTTTGCAAAACAAATAACTTATGCGCCACATTTGAATTACCCCATAGAGTGATACCATGGGATAAATGGCTGTGTATAATTGCAAAATACACCGTGCGTAATACATTAGAAGGAAGCGACCGCCTCAATACAAAATATTTGCGACGACAGCTTAGAAGCCATATGATCTATCTGAGACGACCATTCCAATCTGGAGTGAAGAACCAACCCAAGAACTTTAATCTCTGATTTTGTAACACTCTTTTCGGTACTAAATAAGATATTTTGAGGTTTGGATTCATGGAGTTTTAATTTATTAGAAGAAAACCAATCTATAGAAATCTGTATATTACTTAAACTGAAATCGTCGTCCCTTGTAATTAATGTAGTGTCATCCGCAAACATAATACAAAAGGCATCACCTACGGAATAAGGTAAGTCATTAATATAAAAGAGAAACAAAAGGGGTCCCAGAACAGAACCCTGAGGAACTCCGTTCTCAACTTGCAGTAAGCCAGACTCAATTCCATTCAGACTTACATACTGTTGCCTGTTTGATAGGTACGAAGTAAATAATAGGTTTAACAGGGTACTGGTATATAATCATAACCAGAATAATGCTGAGGTTTCAAGTTTCTCACAATTCTTTCTATATCAGAATTCATAACAGGAGTACAATGAAAAGAATACCAATGCACCATTTAAAATTTAAGTATAGCTCAGTCATTTAACTCAAAAATTTCCTTAAAGCCAATTGCGTTCATTACGTCTGTTTTAATTCACAGATGCCCCGATGAGCATTGAATTATATAAGTACATAATGGTAGTAAACATATTCTTCTTCTTCTCCTGGTTGGTTCTAATCAAGTCCCATGGCACTGCAGCCTTATCAGGCCTATTGTGCGTCCCATTACTCAGTCCTAGTCAGCAAGTAGTTTTGTCCTTTTTATAAAAGTCCAAAAGCTTCCTTACCTACACTTCCCTCAGCTACTTGGGTTCCCGAAAGGGTTTCCCCAGCAGCGTCATTCTACTACGTCCAAATCCTGGACACTCGGCAAGAACATGCAAAGGTTTCATCCGCCGAGTCACATCCTCGACAGACCTGAGCCAAATTTTATTCAAGCTCAGCAACTCATTCCTTCTTTTCTTACTCATAAGTTCCTTCGAATGCCTTTGTTCAGTCCAGTTGGCTTCTGATCACAATGGGAGATATACTACAGAAGGGCTCCGGACCAATGAACTCTGTTTCTGATCCCTTCCTAGCAAGTTTATCCGCTTTCTCATTTCCATCAATGCCTTTATGTTCTGGCACTTTTAAACATTCCCAAACAAGTTTTGAACTTACCTTGTGTGTGTCTAAAGCCTTAATTGCAGTTTTATGTGTATAACCTCCACGTACATTCTCTATTAAACACGCCATTATTGTGAAAATTTCCACTTGAAATATAGTAGGAAACCTCCCCAAACTTTAGCTTGCACTCCATCTGGGTCTGAGTTCATTTATTTCTGCACCCGTCCCTCTGACCATTTTGGAGCCATTCGTAAACCATATCAGACTCCATCTTTCCAGGGTATCAAACTTTTCCTTCCATTTGCTTTGATCCGCTATTCGAGTCTCAAATGGCTTGTGGAAGTGAAACCTTGGAACCATCTTGTCGGATACCATCCCCGACGTAAATGTTTCATAATCCTGGAATGGGAAGTACCTCTCCAATCGTTATTATTCCTGGGTCGATATGCTAACCATGCTTCTCTTTTTACCAGCATATGAAGCGATGGAAGATTTAGCTTGACTTCAAGGGCAGCTGTCCACATACCACAGTGCCATAAAATATCCTAGATCTTACGATCGTTGTATCCAGTATAACATCCTTGGTTTCAGCCCCCAGCTAGGATCAGTCGTCTTTTGGTCTTTATCAGCATGCCACAGATGCCTCATGCCATACACCAGGTACTATATTGATGTCTCTGCCAGTGTGGCGTACGCCGCAATGTCATCAGTTAGAAATTTTATTTCTAACAGTAATAGATATATCCACAGGAGACGTTATTAAATATTAAATTACGGGTGTTTGATTACCAACTATAAATAACTGTCAGAATTGAATATTTTTGTATAAGAACATAAGTTTATATTTTTAAATATAGTTTCAATCCATATATATTGTTATTAGGGCCGAATTTTTACTTTAAACAGTACTTTATATACATGATGTACAAGTGATTCCTTCCGCAAGATAAATTTTCTTGTTTTCCTGCTATCCTATTAGAATTATTGTTATTAATATCGGTGATACGTTCATTTATATACGGAATCGTTCATTTTTATCGGTGGCGTTATGGGATGAAAATGGAGTCATACAATCACAATATATCAGATCGGCCACGTTGTCATATTCGAGGAGAAAGGGTATTGTAATATTTGCGCGATGGTCACTGGGGATATCTTAGGAGAGAAATTCAACTTTATGGCAGCGTGCCCGGCTATTCCGCCACGGTCGGAAATGTAGAGATTAGGGGAGGACCCTTTATATTCGCAGGCAGTCGTAAAGAACCTTTTTTGGCGGAACCCGTCTCCCGGGGAAATAAAATTAGCTGGCTTATTGTTATTGAAACTGTATCACGGAAAACTGAGTACGTTATTTCCAATATTTTCATTATTCTCAAATAAAATTATTTTAAATATTTTATAGATGTCAATGTTTCGAATTTTTAAAGGAAGATATTGCAATCCTCATATAACAGTAATCACTGTCGCAGGTGTGAACATAATAACTAGAGCTCGGGACTTGGTCGGATGATCATAGCCGTCGCGTCGGCCTTTCGCTACAGCGCACCGTACGAAACCGGTATTAACGGCAGTTATTGGCTTCGCGTTTGCTTCGTGTATACGTGTTTTAATATTCTAATAATATCGAACGCGCCAAGGAGTAAAAAACGACCTTTCGCTGATAAACTTTGCAAATTTATTTATTTTTATTCATTTATACCTACCTGTTTATTTATTTGTTTACGACGAACACGCCTATGACTAGCCTAGCCTAGCT
Organism: Anoplophora glabripennis; assembly: GCF_000390285.2. Lineage (NCBI taxonomy): Eukaryota > Metazoa > Arthropoda > Insecta > Coleoptera > Cerambycidae > Anoplophora > Anoplophora glabripennis. The sequence goes on along the minus strand of NW_019417365.1, from coordinate 542,644 downwards.
TTAATAATAATTGTTTCTAATGAGTTGTATACAAATAAAAACTGACCTTACTTAACTAGTACAAAAAGTAACTAATCTAATCTAACTAAAGAAACACTAATATTGAAAGAATCATTAATGACAGATAATGCAAAAGTTTTTATCAAAAAATCATATATAATGCCAGCCCAAACGGTCTTAGAGAAGTGATGTTGAAAATTAGAACGCCGCACAGTATGAGGATTTTCAATAGATTACTGCTGCGCATTCTGGAACATTCCATTACGAGTAGAAACAGCTTCGTTTGAGAATTTTGAATTACAACAAGGAAATTATGATGTTGTAAAACCTGAACCTTTTACACATTCGATTACTGCAATTTTATCTACACTAGATTAGTATTAAAACATAAGAGAAAACAACTAATATAAACACTAGCAGAATTGTTGATGCGAAAAAGAGCCAACTAAATATTTAGACTATTAACTGCCGCTTATATCACCTTTAATTTTCATACTGGTAGCAGTAAACCGTTTCTTTCGCAAGAATATAAATCTCGACTTTCAATAAGTCAGTAATACTAGAACAATGGCATATATTACTAAAAAGTATTCACTCTATTTCAAGGTCACTTTTATTAGAAAAAAATTTAATTATCAAGACCTATTTCCAATTCAAATTTCATAGACACTGAGACACTAAGACACTGCGTCTTAGAATTAGCGCAAAAAGTTTTCAGACAGAACATGAAAAATTGCCTTTTGTTTTTAAGATACAGAGCATCAATGACTTTTTTAAATTAAATTATAACAACGCTTTTCCAAAAACGCTCTTCATATATTAATGTTGTTAGTTTTTGGCGATCTATTAGAGAGATTAGCTAATATGTCTCTCAGTCACATTTTGTGTTATCTTTTTTGCAGTTGGGGTTTTAGTACTGAATGCCTTGTATCACAATGTATTTTTTACTCTAAACAGGTATAATCGCCGAAAATACATTATTTTTGAGAAAAATTCAATTGAATGTACCAAAGTCAACCAGCTTGTGTGCTTAATATACAGGGTCCACAAACAAATGAAATATGAGATCAACACTTGGTACAACTTTGTTTCCTTAAAAAGTGGTGGGCCTTCAAAAAAAATTAGATAAAAAATATCCTTAACTTTTTAAGGAAACAAAATTATACCAAGGTAATTTGACATAAGTAAATTGTTTTATTTTCACTACACAAAAATATTTTTGGAATATCAACCAGTTGTTTCCGATCACTGTTTCGACCAATGGGACAATCAGTTACGTTTTTCTCAAAAACGATGCATTTTCGGTGATTTCAACAAGAGCATCATTTTTGGTACAATGAAACTACACTGTAGTACAAGACATAAACTGTAAAAAAGTGTCATAAAATGTCACTGAAAGAGATAGTAGACAATATCCTTTAGCAGATAGAAAAAATTAACAACGCTGATTTACTAGTACCCTCAAAACTAACTTCAATGAGATATATTGCTTTTTAGAAAAAGATATTGTTTACATTTATTTCTAAAGAATTATCCTTGACTGTACCTCAAAAACAAAAAACAATAGGCCCCTGGACAAAACAATCTTATATTACACATTATATCATTTTCTAAATTGTTTGCATGCATCTTTTAATATGAACTGGAGTGTTAGTTTAGTTATTTTTTATCTAAAACTCAATATTTAATTTTTCGTTCGACTGGTGACCGCTCACAAAAATTTGGTCAATTAGTAGAGGCCAAACGGGCCCCTTGGTGGAATAGCCTCGTTCCGTCGATTTCACTAGCCGTATCTGAGCTCCCGTGCAATTATAAGCTCGCCTAACGTGCGACGTTCGTAGTAAAATATAGCCGAGATAACTTCAATCAAACGGAGGCGGCGTTCTCCACTACGGAGCCATTATTGTAATCCCGCTCCCTAATATGTGTACGTGTTCCTTTGATTTATACATAATATTCGGCAGAGGGCCTTCGCTCCGCGTTATTATACATGTATACTTTACAGCTTAGCAAGGATAGCGGTCATCAATTCCCGGCCCTTCCATGCTCTCCTGGTGTCGGCCAGAGCCGCATTATCCGAAAGGCCAACAGGATTCACTTCAGGAAAGCAAATCCGAGTTCAAGGAATTAATAATTTAATTACTTTACTAAGGCTCTATTGCATCTATCGATAAGCCCTGAAAGCAAGTAAACATTATAGCATACCCATAGAAAATCAAATGATAATGCAAAAGTAAAAATTATAGTGGTGAATATAAAAAAGAAAAACATATAACAGATGTGCGCGTTAACAATCAACACTGAATGGTGTGGTGGTGGTTCATCGATTGTTGTACAAAATATTACAAATTACCTTTTTTAATTTCTTTGAATGTCTTCTGACCCGTAAATCAGAATTAGGATGAACATGTTGGACATATCGGAACCAAATATACTCTTTAGGGCTCTGTACGTTTTAATTAGATCTCCATGAAGTTTCCTATCGATGAATACTGTTTAATTGGCATCACGTAGTCTCTATACGTAGACAGCCAGACGTTTCCAAACGTAGGATGAGTGGTTGGACTCAAATAAGTTACAGTCTCTCATGAGGTTGGCAGGCCACACAGGACTTGGAACGGCAGCCTAACAAAGCACCTACGCAAACGTATGAAATTATTTAAGGACACTTTTAAGAGAGCATTTCTTAATAAGTTAGGCGTAGAATTTGCTGTTTTAAACGCGGGTATATGTTCTAGCCACGCCAGATTATTTGTTATGATAACACTAAGATCGTTGTAGCGAGTAACTCATTTCAATGTGAATTTTATTTTATTAAGGGAATATTGACATAGGTACAACATCGTTCTTACCTAGATGAAGCACAACATATTTATTTACGTTTAAAGGCAGCATCCTTGCACCATCTTGCAATGTTATTCTTCTTGAGCATAAGAGTTCATGTAAAGATTCGTATATAGCTTTGCATTATCAGAATAGAAAGAAACTGGCGAGTTTATGTGGCATACAAGGTTAAAAATGAATACCAAAAGCAACACCGGTCCCAGCACAAATCCTTGAGACAGACCATCTGAGTTCAGGACGTAGATAAGAATGAAGTTTCCAATCCGCACGCTGAAAGTCTTTCACCAAGAAAAGGAAAGTCTTTCTCCGGATACCCTATCGAAAGCTTTGATAATCTAAGTATATGTATAACATCTAGATAACGTCTATTCGATGTTTGGAGTTTAGTTACATCGACATATTGCAATTTTGTAATAACAGAACGCTCAGGAACATAATCACACGGTTATTTTGGAACAACTTCATTAGACAGCAAAAGTGAAGGCAATGCTCACATATTATAAACTCTATTATGTTAATGTGTTAAATTAATAAGCCGATAGTTTTCACAACACTTTGGTCTACTTTCTTGAACACTGAAGTGGCTTCCCTGCAGATATTTGGAAGCATAGACTTTTTTAAATGAAGAAATCACCACATTTCTTTAGAAATTGTACACCAAATCCATCTGGCCTAGAGAAACATTCATTATTATTTTTCATCATAGCAGCAAGAAAAACAGAGTCTGTCTATTTCTTCTTCTAACATAAAACTCTAATTTGACACATTAATCCGATTTAATTCCGATGTAAACAGGTGCTCAGCCTAGTTAATGATATGGCGAGAGACTTTTGCAAAAAAATAAGTGTTTGTGAACTGTTACACTACAATTAAATATGTTGTATTTTGTTTTCATAATCATTAACAAATAAAAACTGAATTGTGTACAGTCACACCGATGTGATATTAACATATCCCTGAACAAGGTTTTTTAAATCCAAATGACACACCAAATGGTCTTCATTCGAGCTAAAATGGTCTATTTATTTGTTGGACAAACTCGCAGAAATAGAGTGATAGTGTATAGTCCTTTATATAGTTTATATAGTCCTTTAAATGTACATTCATATATCCCGATGCTTGCTCGAAGTCGACCAAGATAATGCTCAAGCTTTCAAGTCCTGCCCTGGATATTGGGATTCTCTGATGCCCAGAAATACATTTACGAAAACTGAAGGGCTTTTATTATTCTTTATAGCCATCCGGTTAAATTGTTTCAAGCAACATAACAACCTGAATTATTAATGAGCCTATAAAATAACCTAATCCCAAAGTAAATACCCGAACACATTTTCCCCTGCTTTGGCTACACAATGCTCGCGATTTACCTGCGGATTTTATTTTCTAATATTTCTCTTTAACTTGAGGATTTAATTTTTTATTTGCTAAGAAATAAAATCAATTGTTGCCTCAAATATCAAAATATCTAAAAAATAATTCTTCCTCAATTTTTCCTTCTTCCTCTTAAGCCATGAAAGAATATCATTTAAAAAAGTAATATTTATTATTAGCTCTTGTGCTTTTACTTAAAAAAGTGTTTCCCATAGTATTTTTATTTGAAAGTTTACACTACTTGATAATTTCAATACATCAGGTGTTTTCTTTAGTACTGTTTGACTAGATTATTCTACATAATTATTAATTACTACTTTGTCTATCGAGTTACTGTAGGTATGCACCAGATGGACCACCCTTTCTTTTAGGGATTAGTGTTATGTCTTGCCCCCAGCTCTGGCAAATATCTATATGGAAGCCATGCAAAGAAAACCCTATAGTCAGCAAATATAGTGTTAGAAGTTTGACTGCCTTAATTTTAGCAGATGATAGAATACATTAAAATATACAAAAAAAACTTATATGACATGAGTCAACCATTTCCGAGAAAAAAATTATCAGTCTCCAACTTGGTGTACAAAAGTTCGATTGATTTAGGAATATTGACATAACTGCGTGCATAGAATGCCATAAAATACGATGCTTGTCACTTTTTTTAACTTCTTTCTGTTTAATTCTAAACAACAATTGCTTTGTAATAAATTTAAAATTCGATAAAATTCATATCGAGCAATGTGACAACGGCGCGCGGTTTATTAACACGAGGTATTAAGGTATCCAACAATACAGAATTCAGTTGGTATCTGGATTCGACCGTGTCGGAGTGTTTTTTGCGTACCGCTATTTCCTTTTCTTGAGGTGTTTTCCAGCGAGTGTGCGAAAATTGGATTCGAATGTGTCGTGCGTGTATCGAAATTGGTGGTGGACATTCTGAGCATATGTTGTAGATTGTTGTATACTTGTGCGTTTAAAAATTACTGAATTTTGCTTTTTAGTAAGTACCTAAATTATTTTTACTACGTATGATTATTTGGGTACTAATTACATGAAATGTACTAAATGTTTCACATTTGTTTACATTTTTTCCATAGGACATAGGAAATTTAACACACATTTCTTTCGCTAGTTTTAAGCATTTATTGAAGTTAGTGATGTCATAGTCAGAGTGACATCCAAATAGCAAGATTCGCATTACTTCATCTGTTAGATTCACTAATACTTCATTATACGCGAACATGTCAAGTAGAGAGCTTTTTTGATTAAGTATTTAGTTATGGAAAAAGATTACTCAGATCCACAAAAAAGAAAAATGGTTTGTTCCAAAGACTAGACATATGTACCCTTATGTATTTTAATGTGCTGAATCCGAATTCAGGGCCAGAATTGCTTCATCGAACACCATTTTTTTAAATATAGAAAATATCCAACCAACTTCATCTTTCACCCCATGTTTCTTAAGTCTATGGGATTATAGCAAGAAACAATCACTATGAACATAAAGTATGTCCAAAAAGAACAAATTTCCATCAAGGATTGAAAAACATTATCCTCAAACCCTTAGTTGACCCTGTATTGTTGTTGTTTATCAACCCTATGTTGATCCACCTCTCTGTATCAAACTTGGTCTCATAAAATAGTTCGTTAAAGCTTTGGACAAGAATTTAGTTAAGGAATTGGAAAACATCAAACAGTTGGGTTGCCTGATGAACTTGAAATTGTATTTCCTAGACTCTCTTCTTGACTACTTTCTGGACAACCTTAGAGACTATAGTAAAGAACAGAGTGGACGGTTTGAAGATATACTTAAAGGAAATTGAGCGTCGGTACCAAGGAAGGTAGGATGTTAATATGATGGCAGATTTCTGTTAAAAGGGAAAACGAACCAAAAACAGAGAAAAGAAGAAGAGAAAAGGCAAAAGTCCGTTGCATACATCGTTTGAAGATAACAGAGTTCGCTACAAAAGGAGAAAGGAATAAAAGAAACGTCATTTCTTGTCTGGAAACAATGTTCACATCTTCGAATGAACTCATATCTCTGCGGGCATCAAATGGCTGAAGTTCTAACTACTTCTGGAGAGGAATTTCCCAGACGTTAGGATTACTTTGCACGGTATAAAAATACTGGAAGGTAAGAGGGTGATTCCGACTACGGATTCGGTTTCAGCACGTCAAAATACATACAGATATGGTCGTGCAGTTACTTCCATTCTCTTTTTACAATTATTGTCCAAATGCTATACCCCTCTAGAGTGGGATTTTCTGTATTTAGGGATGATTTTTCGGCAATTTAAAGAAAAAATGAGGAGTTATGGAGCAATTCTGACCTCGGAATTGGATACAGCGCGTCAAAATACATAAGAATACATAGGTCTAGTCTTTGGAACAAACCACTTTTCTTTTTTGTGTGCCTCGGGATGGAAATCTGTTTTTTTTTACCATACTTTCTGCTCATAGTGACTCTTTCTGTCTCTACACTCTCATAGACATAAGAAACAGGGATGAAAGATGAAGGTGGACTTCCTCTAGTTTTGAAAAACAGAATTTTTCATATTTTCTGTATTTACGGGCGGTTCTTCGCGATTTAAAAAAATGGTGAATAATGGACCCATTTTGCCCCTGGATTCGGATTCAGCGCGTCAACATACATAAGGATACATATGTCTAGTATTTTCTTTTTTTTTGCGGATCTGTGATTATCACAGTAGTAAAACACGAAGACCATTCATTGCTGATCTTGTCTAAACGGCAAAATTTGTATTACATTACGTTACATTATTCGTATTTAGGCCCTTCTATTAGGATTAGCATAAGTACCATCCAAATGTAAGATTCGAATACACGTTATATTCGCATTTTTAATGAAGTTTTCATTTCCAAAAAATTAAATAGTAATCATGCATTTAGCAGCGAAGTCTGGACGAAGGAGACTTGATCTTATCAACTTAGACCTGACCTGGGAGCAATTTTCGGAGATATTCCCCCACCGGGGGCGTACCCAACCCCTGTAATTACACAGCAAATTGCACAAAACAATGTTTAATCTTTCGTCCGATATCCTGCGAGATGAAGCGGGAACGATGCAAGGCGAATGGCACTGCCGCGGTAGTCTTTCCGGCAGCAGGAGAGGTCCTGCGAGGAGATTTGCATAGAGATGAGCCTCGGCTGATGGAGCCGTGTCACAAGGTGGCCGTGAATCAGCCGGAATGGCCCGACATGCAGCCAGGCTGTAATGGGACGGCGTTCCTTCCGGTCGTATGCCACTCTGTTTAAGGTGGCGCTGCCACCGGAACTGCACTCTAGGCAAGGTACGATAAAAACGGGATTGGATTTGATAAGGGTATTGAAAAGGACGTGTCAATAGAAGATTTTTATACAAAATTAGAAAACTATAATGATCCGGATGGAATTTACTTACTAAGAAAATATAGATTGAAAGCAGAGCTGTTTAAATCAATTATTCATTAAAAAAAAATAGAATTAAAATGACATAAAACTATATACATATTTTAAAGAAATCAATCTAACTTTAGACCAATCGGACTTTTAGTAAACGTAAGTCGTTGGTCTCTTATAGACGCTGTTGGCTGGGTACGACGTTCAACCGTCCAGCATTGAATTACGCCCGTAATATCTAGTAAACAGCTCCTACCACAGACCACCTAGACTGGCTTATAGAGCGACTTTGGTGAAAACACTTTGGAGCCTGATTTGGAGCCCAGCGCTCAGTCGTGTCCTAGCATTTGACGTGTACGCATCGCTGTGATTTCGATAATTAGACGTTTTATCATGGGCAAGTGTATTGTAAAACATTGTATAAATAGAAGTGATCGAGTTGGTGAAGAGAGGCGAAAAGTTTCCTTCTTTAGGTAAGTAAAAAAAAGGAATATATAAAAGGTAAATATGTACGCCATTTTTCGGTTAACGTCACAAGTTTCCAGGGTTAGCTTTATAATTTTGTTCGCCCACATAGTGTAGTGATTAACGTGATATTGTTATTATAAAATAATGAATGAATTACTGTAAAATATTTTTAGTAATTATTTACTTTATGTGAGTCTTAAATTTTTATGAAATTTTACCAATTCCCGTCATTTCGAGATAGCTGAAAATTAATTAAATATTTTTTTCAATTAAAAAAATCGCAAACAAAACTAATTTCAGATTCAGTATTCGTACAGTCAATTAATTTTTATTAAAGATCGTGGTTGTTTGACGTATCCATCTCGAGATGTCGTAGTAATATGCTAAGAAACAGAAAAATTAATAAAATTTTTAAATAATGATGAAAGCAGAACACCTAGGCTACAGAAAAATAAAATTGTTTATCATGTATTAAAAAACTTTCTGAATGTGAACATATTTGAAAATTTGCATGAACATCAATTTGATAATTTGCCTAACAATTGTAATCATTTAATAGAACTTGTAAGGGCTGAATGTGAAAAGTATATCGATGTACGAATAAATCATGAAGTCAAATTATTTAATTCGGTAAAATCTACGAAAAGACAAATATTAAATAAATTAATATTATTTAGAGGATAATAAATATATTTAAATTATTTTGTAGTTTTATTTAATATGACACTAAAATATACTATTTTCTGAATTACAAACTCAAAATTGAATATTTGTCATAAGATGCAATATAACGTTTAATATGTAATAAAAATATTACTTAATTCGGATCTGCTTAAAGATGCGCGCGATCAGATTGCCTTCCACACTCCACTTCCTCGGATTTTGCATTCACTGGTACCCGTGCATTGGAATTAGATACGGCCAGTCTAGGTGGTCTGTGGCTCCTACCATTCATGGTGGAATCACTAGCCATAAACGGTTTCATACTTATTAGTTCTCATCAGTATGAGTGACACGACCGACGAACAGTTTATGTTTTGAGTTTAAATGAGACATAACCTACAAAGTATTTCAGAAGACAATATACAGGGTGTTAATGAACTTATATTATGTTAAAAATTGAAAGGGGTGAAAAAGGAGTAAAAACTCAGTTAACTGATGTCACAAACCTGTATCGGAAGTTTAAGGTGAAAAAGAAAAAACTAATTAAAAATGTGTTTAAAACTGTTTTGGAACTGCAAAAATACATGTATTTTATCGCAGCGAGTACTTACAAAAAATTCTGTAACATTTTTTAAGAGTTTGTAGTTTTCTTCTGAAGCCGAACTGTATTCTAAAGTCAGTTTGTAATACATTGCTGTAGTGATTGCTGTGCTGTTGTTCGAAAGTACACTTAATAGCCGTATTTCCAAGTTTTCTTCTGAAAGTGGCGCTTTTATTTAGCAATCACGAATATTATGATAAGCTCATAATTGTATGGCGAAGCAAACGAAAATGTCCACAGAGCATGTTAAGTGTACCGTGCAAGCTATCCTGAACAACTTGCCCCCGGACCGCGAACATTTGTTGTTGTAGCACGCAAAGAATTTTGGACATCGGTGAAGTACAACCGCGTCGAGGTCGCGACGGCGGCCCAGGGCGACCACTAAGAATCTTAAATGTCGAGGAGATGATTTTAGATCTCGTCGAAGAAGATCCGCATCGTAGCACCAGAAATATCGCACATCAAGTAAATATTTACAGCGCAAATANGTGAAGTACAACCGCGTCGAGGTCGCGACGGCGGCCCAGGGCGACCACTAAGAATCTTAAATTTCGAGGAGATGATTTTAGATCTCGTCGAAGAAGATCCGCATCGTAGCACCAGAAATATCGCACATCAAGTAAATATTTACAGCGCAAATACTTGTTGCAGATGAAGCATGTTTCAGTCGAAATGGTGTACGAAACGTCCACAACACACACCACTGGACTATCGAAAATCCACACGAAATACATCGCGGTGCCTTTCAGCAACAGTTTTCAGTAAACATGTGGGCCGGTATCGTTCATGACACTTTAATAGGACCTTTTGAATTGCCTAGACGCTTAGACGGTGCTTCATATCTAGATATTTTGCAAAATCGCTTGCCGGAGTTATGAGTTATTGGAAGACGTGCCATTAAATGTTCGGCAAAATATGTGGTTACTGCTTACTGCATGACGGAGTCCCCGCTCACTTTTTTCGGAGAGTTTCTAAACATTACTTTTCGCGATCGCTGGATAGACCGCAACAGCCTAGTTAGATGGTCCCTCCGTTCCTGGGACCTCACCCCTTTAGACTTTCTTTGTGGGGATATGTGAAAAGTGTTGTGTATTCCACGGAAGTTCCTGACATCGACCAACTGCGATATCGAAGCTTGTAATACGATTCGAGAGGACGTGGCAATGTTGCAACGCGAGCGAGCGAATTTGAATACATCTCGCTGAAGCTTGTGTGCATCGAAAATCTTTGAAAATCAGCAGTTTTCAAAAGGTGGCTCCTTGCAATGTTGAGTTAGGTCAGATTTTAAAATTACATGTATAAGGAGGCGAAACTGTTTGAAGTTTCCTATTCATACTAAAACATGCGAAATGCGATTTTTAATATAAAAGGCTAGTGCCTGCGCATTATATTTAGTATGCATATGTATAGATGCGATATAAATGCGCGCTAGACTCGACTTCCGTACGTTGTAGGCATCTACACATTTTTTCATACATTTTCATTCCAAATATATTGCCGAGAAACTAAAGAAGTCTAAAATAGTAAATTCACATAAAAATTATAAAGTAATACAAAATATAAACAATACGTAACATTACAATACGTTGTAAAAACGCATTATATAAATAGTAAATAAATAGCCTAAGCATCTACAACAAATATTAAATGACTAGGAAAATAGTTGCTTCTACTTCACTTAAAATAGATGCCAAATCTCTAGCCAATGGAAACAGAGTACAAAAGGCTTGATATTAAAAAAATAAGCTGAGGGAATACTATGAAATACTGGTTGCCATGTCGTGGTTAGGTTTCTTGACGTTTCGTAAGACATATCGCTCCTTCAGAAAAAAAATACTGAAAATGGAAAATAACTGAAGAACAACTGCGTAAAGCAATCAGCAGTTGCAGGACAGAGCATAAGCAGGACACGCAATTGACTTAACTAATACCAGATTTGTCCAGGCAATCCAGAAGAATATAATTTCATCCGCAAAAACCAAGGATCAGAATAACACGCCTACTTTACCACTACGCCTCAAGTATTAATTGGTTTGGAAAATAAAAATTATCTATTGTGTTTTGTTTTTTACATTATTTTAATTTTAAGATAATTGTTTTTAAAGATGGTGCTATCCGAGTTAAATAAATAACTTTCAGTACCTATTTATTTCAAAGTTTAATTCTTTTTAAAATAAATCCAGCCCTATGGTGCTGATTTCCATAACAAAGTGAGTGAGGTGTCTCTGTCCATTCTATTTTCCTCTGGTTGGCATTTCTAGAATGAACTCTAATACAAACAGTTGTCGTGAACTTTGTTTACTACAGAGCATTAGTAAATTGTTATAATTGCAATGTTGTAGTTTCTATATAGCCTTATTTAAATATTGCTTTATATGTAGTTTTCTTAAAACCTGTGTTTTATTAAAATTCTTTACTAAAACTTGTGTTTTATTAAAATTAAAACATGTGTTTTTTAACAAGTGGCTTCTAAACTAAAGAGCAAGAAGAAAGAAGGAAAAAATTATATGATTACAAAAATTAACACAAATTAATTTTGGTTGAAATAATTAAAATTGTAATATTACCACTAAAATATCTACTTCCTGAATAAAGTTGATTTTTACAGAACTACATAGAAACGTGTACCTAAATATTCACACTGTCCACATGGCGCTTTGCCGGCTATTTAAAACAAAAAGGGTTTTTCCAATATGACTGTGACTGGTGGTTTCGACCCTATAGATAAAAAATTCTTCTATAAATGAGAAGTTTCCTAGAGGAAAAAAAATACTCAATATTCATAGAGAAAACTACATGCCACTGTGCCAGAAACGTAACCTAAAAAATCACTCCAATTTTGGATTTTAAAAAATCTCTGAAAAATGTGAGATTCTAATTGGGGAACTGCCATACAAAATCATAGTAGGTAGTAGGTATCATGTAAGGCTACAAGGTAATCACCCATTTCAGCCGATTACAATTGAAAGAGGCTTTTTGTCCAAACTAAAGTAGATTTCGCTACAAGATTTATGGGATCCATCAAGGAAGGTGATCGAACGTCGACCCTGGTGATTTGCAGTTCATTAACTAGAACGGAAACTTCGTCAATATATGTATAATGTAAAGTGTTTTCGAAATTAATAGTAATGAATTACTGCTGGCAAAGTGCGAAATCTAAAAAAACTCTGCACACCAAACAGTGTGAAATATTTCAAAACATATGTATATTAAAATATTGAGTTTACTACAATAAGATTTATTATATTAAGCTACTCGCGAAAAAAAATGCAAATGAGCCTCAGTGGAAGTATAGTTTAAACCCAAACTTTTTCTTTTCTCGAGAGCATCACAGGGCAAAAATATCGCCGGACTTCCAAACAACCACAAGTTATGGTCCAGGCGAAGAAAAACAACGCCGGAATGGAAGGAATTCGATTTTACAGCGTGTCATAAAACACTTCAGCGAACCCTATCAAGCATTTTATCATTTGGCGAGAGATCCAGGCCATACATAAAAAGCAATAAATTAAACAAAACTATCCGGAGCACAAAGGCAGTATATTAAGATAGAAATCTTTATTTCGCACCCTTATCGAGGCCCACATACCCGCTCCGTACGTACGTACGCGCGTGTGTCGCGGCAGAAGAGGAAACGATCCCTCCAAGGCACATCGTAGGTGGCTGTGTTTAGCAGCATCTCGATGCGGGTAGCGACGCTCACATAAATTCTCTCTTTAATTACCTCCCAGCTGTCAAATCGGACGATCTGACGGTTTTATGACAATTTATTGGCGAATTGGAAGAAAGGGAGGCAGCCTAGCGCCGTAATGTCACCCTGACTGACGGACAGCTATGCATTCAAATGGGTTGTTTTACCCTGGCAGTAGCGGAGGCGCGCTATCGGGGATCAGTCAGCAGCGCGCTGTTGTATTTTACTGCAAAACAAAACTTTATAGGCAGCCGTTTGACTGGGTCTCGCTTTTAATTCTGGAATGGATGTCCTTAAAATCATAAAACTTTTCATTCATAAAGTCTGAAAAAAAAATCGAATGGAAGCACGAATTTAGGAAACACGATTTAAATTTTTTAAACAGAATGGTTTTAGTCCTTTCCCATGTGATGTGCAAGTAAGGGTATTTAAATAATTGTTAATATTAAAAAATATATGTGAGAAGTCGTTTTCGACGGGTAAAGTAAATTTAGTAAACGTACTTATTTAACTTTGGAAGAAATATTAGGAAGAGGCGAATAGCCACAATAGCAATAGCTAAGATCATTCGTCAGTCACAAGACATACCTATAACGTTTTGAACTTATTAGTCCTCATCAGTTTGTCAAGCAACCGACAAATCATCCAATTATTTTTCATGTCATAACTACAGACATAACTGGATTAATCGTCGGTTGTCCTACCTAAGGCACACTGATGAGTACTAATAAATTCGAAATCAGTATATGTCTGGTGGTTCACCTAGGGAATGATTCTAGTTTAAGGTATTGCGGGTATAATTCAATGTTGGTAGGGGCATAGAGTAATTGTTTCCCGTAATATGATCAGTTTAAAACGTGCTTAAAATATTTAACATATACAATGTGTCCAATTAAGTCGACACCATATGGGATACTTTTTTATTATTGGTTTTATGAAAAAAAGTTATTCTGGATAAAAAGTTCTGCATGGCCTAAAACCCAAAATCATATAATCAGATTTCAATATTTTGCAGCCGTATTCGAGGTTTGTCGAAAACTGTAAATTTTGCTCAAGAGTAAAGTACCTTTATTTTTTACAATATCGACAATCGTTATTAAGAAAAGTTGATCCTAATAGAAAACTACGGTCAGATATCTTCTCTGTATCAGCATTTTTTCATAAAACCAATAATAAAGAACGACCCCATTTTGGACTTAATTGGACACACTGTATTTCAGCATTTTTTTGTTTCCTACAATTTTATGCAAAGAGAGGTACAAATCTGTCGTAAGTTACTGAAGTTTTACGAAAAACAAAAGATTTGTTTTATTTAATTGTAGTATCAATCTTCAGGAATAGATGAAAAAATTTTGTTAGGCGCTAGTAAATCATGAAAAAAAATTCGTAGATAAATTTGGAAGATTCTTAAAATGCCATAGGATTTAAAAGGGATTTCAATTTGAGAAAGTTTAGATGGAGTTCGGAACTATTTGAAGGATGTTTTAAATAATAAATTTTCACTAACATCAACTTACTTTTCTGTGACATATTTTAGAGATTTTCTTACCGTTTGCTATATGTATTTTTCTGATGACTAAAAAAAAAAGAAAACATAAATCAGTAATTTAGTGGTCTATAAACAAGCACTTGGATAGTTTAGTTATACCACAGTAACACTAATAACATCACCACCACCTAATAATTACATTCCCAAACATTTCCTGACTTTCTATTTGCCGTTTTTCTTAATATTTTTAAAATATACACTTGCCGAATTAAAAATCTTATCACAGTCACAATTTTGAAAACATTTATTGATATTTCAAATGTTTCTGTTTTGGTTTTGAGAAATGTGGTAACTGTCAACTTAAAATTATAGTTATATAGCCAATTGGTGCAGCAGGAACAGCAAGACGGAAAATCACAGTATTATGCTACTATTATAATACTGGGCATTTCCAAATGATGCATCCAGAGCTATAGAACAGAAATAGGGGGAATACTTGACATTTCACAATATCAAAATATTAATTTATTATTAATATTCATAGCCATTTCAGTAAACAATTTAAAAAGTAAACAGTTAAATTAAGATTATATAGAAACTAACTAAAATACTTGTTCGAATGTTAATGGCGGATTCTGCGTCAAAAATTACCGAAAATAGTGTTTAAAAACATTTTTGAATGAGTGATATTCAAATAGAAAGTGCGGCAAATGCTGCCTGCGAATTTTTAATGCCTGAGATGTCGAAAGTGCGCTACGGACGAGCATATATAAATTCCAAAGAATGGTGCATGAACAAAAATACTGGTGTTCCTGAAATCTCACTGCTGGCATGGTGAAGTCAAGAACTTTAAAGTCACCGGCGAGTTTGTGGAGTAAATACTCAATGATTAAGTCAACTATTTTCATAGAGGAGAATGTGGATATATCAAAATACCCAAAGCTGAAAGCATTTTGGAATCGTAAGAATGACGGCTATCCACCTAAAAAGTCAAACGTTTTACAAGAGAACATGTCAACGATTTTCTCGTTCAGGCACCCGATAACACATATTTGCTAATGAAGGTAGTGACGGTCTTAGGCATTGCAGGACCATGCCGTTCTGATGAGTTATGCAAACTTACTTTGGACAATTCCAGATTCTAAAAATGCTATATGTCACGTACATTTACAATTACTTCTCGTCTGGGTTCTCAAGAAATAAGTATATCAAGACTAGATTGAAAATTAAAACTGAAATTTC
This sequence comes from Anoplophora glabripennis, assembly GCF_000390285.2. Lineage (NCBI taxonomy): Eukaryota > Metazoa > Arthropoda > Insecta > Coleoptera > Cerambycidae > Anoplophora > Anoplophora glabripennis. The sequence goes on along the minus strand of NW_019417365.1, from coordinate 526,879 downwards.
ACGCTTTTTTATGCGCTATCAAGCAGGTAGATGTTACAACCAACCAGTCGGCAAGAATACCCTTTCTATGATTCCTAATAAGATTGCACAGTTTTTGAATCTAGTACATCCTGAAACATATACAGACCATTTATTCCGAATAATATCGGCAACGTTAATGGCTTAATGCAGGAGTTGATGTATTAGTAATCAAGAGACATGGTGGGTGGAAATCAGACACAACTGCAGAAAGTTATAGATTTTAGAATGTCAGACCACTGTCTGGCAGGTGTCAATAATCAAATTATTTCTTAATTATTACTTAATAATTATTATTCACATTAAGATTATAACAACGTAGCAATATAATACACTGAGCCTTTATTCCCTCCCTCCTTTGTATTTCGAACATGAAAATATTCATAGATTACCGTGGCATGGCACCAACAAACTCTCTCTCAGATATAAGGGAAATAATAAAGAGATATTTAATGGAATCCCTACAACCGGGAAGGTTATTAGCGCGGAACGCAGCTGCTTATTGGTTTGGAAATGTAGATACTGAGGCAATAATCGCACCGGCGGATGAGTTAGAACTGGAAGGGTTAAGAACCGTAAATCGCCCGACTGACATGCCTAGATTCTTAGCCGAGTTAGTGAAGATATCGCACTAATACAATCCCGGGCCGGGGCATCCGAGGAGGATGATATATTCGCGGACTTCTGCAATTATTGCCATCCACTGGCCTCCCGGTGCACAGCCACCGTAACTACTGTTCCAACTTACATAAACGGAGCCCATAACTCAGGCGCCATCTTTGGCCCAGCCAGCAGACTAGATCCTCTGAACAACTATCCCCGCTCCTTTTTTATAGGCAAAGTAACGTGGTAGGCTGAGATAAATTGAATTGTTTAATACTTTTCTTATCGAATTAACTAAAAAAACTCAAAACATTACAAAAAATTTGACATATTTATATATTCTTATATTTTTTTGTACATCAAAAAATGCAAGTATTATTATAGGTATGTCAATTCAGAAAAACAAGTAAATGTACAATTACATACATCTAAATCACACATATTTGTGAAGTGAAGAAGATACATATTTCTTAGTTTCAAAATATTTTTTTCGGAAACTATATATACAGGGTGTTACAAATTAGTAAGTCAAGACGTTAACCATATATTCTTTGGATTAAAATGATGGGTCTTTTCCTTTGCCACTTTTCATTTTGGAGCCCCATTTTCAAAACATAGGGTGTCAAAATCAAAATTTTAAAAAGGATTTTTATTGATAGCTCCGGTGATTTTAGAGATATTTACTTGAAATTTGGCTCATACTTTTGCCTTCACTTGGCACACTTTCAGTGTAATTTTGGTCTAAAATATCAAAGCGTGAACGGAGGGTACCCATGGACCACCCCAATTTTTTCTTGAGTGCGCCTATGGTTTCAGAATATTTTTTTAATAGAGCATTCTTTTATTTTATTTTGTTCATTTTCACTCTCCTAAGATTTTGATTTGGGACTTGGTTTACGAGATAATTCAACTTTTTTGGACACGAGACATCGTTTAGTCAACATATTTACGAGTATTTGTTTAAATTGTCCAATTTTTTTTAGGCGAAGTTTAAAAAAAATTCTGGGATGGTAGACCGAGTGGGATATGTTGCTGCTTAATATCTAATAGCCAAAGTAGCATTAGAGTTCGAATTTAAAGATTTTCGTATCATCTATTTATTCTAAATAATTGAATAAGAAGTTTGTTAGGATGGTAGAATGTTAAAAAATGTTGCAATATCTCGTAAACCAAACCCCAAATCAGAATGTTATAAGAGTGAAAAAAATAAAATAAACGCTCTATTTAAAAAAAGTTCAGAAACCATAGGCGCAGTCAAAAAAAATTGAGGGGGTCCATAGGTACTACACCCCCCCCCCTCACCTTAGTTCAAGCTTTGATATTTTAAATCAAGGATTAAACAGAAAATGTGCCAACTAATACAAAAGTATGTGCCAAATTTCAAATAAAATCTTTAAAATCACCAGTTATCAATAAAAATCATTTTTAAAAATTTTGATTTTGACACCCTGTATTTTGAAAATGGAGCTTCAAAATGAAAAGTGGCATAAGAAAAGTCCCATTATTTTAGTCCAAGGAATATGTGGTTAACGGCTTGGCCTACTAATTTGTAACACCCTATATATTAAAAAGTTTACTTTTACGTGGCATCTATCAGTCGTCAAAGCGAATACTTTTTGTTTACAGACCGTAAATCAGTATTTGTCTCTACCATGAACCAGTGTTCATGATAGAGACAAATTTCGGAAACAGTTGAAATAATTTAATTTTTCTTACGAATTTGTGACAAAATTCGGAACTGACAAATAATTAGTGGGATTAGGTATAGTGTCATACCATTCCCTGAACATGAGAGTGAAAAACTATGTATTATTTAGAGTTTACTATACAGTATGTTTCTAAAATAAGGGCGTTTCTTGAAAAGGGTGATAAAAGGCACGAAAATGAACAACTTTTATTAAGCAACTGATGATGGTCTAACTAAAACATTACGTTTTAAATTAAAAAAAAAATTGTTCACTTGTAGGTTTAATCAAATTTAAAGCCGTCTCTGGTGCGGTGTACCTACGTTTGATATCGAAGTTGCCGCGCCTCAGTGCAAAAACGCAGATGGCGATTTCGACGGTTTAAATTTTATGTTTCAAAACGCTGAAAAATGTATTCAAATCTCATTTAAAAATAACACAAAAATTATACAAATTACTTGCTAATAGACGATAATATGCTCTACAAAAATTGTTCAAAGTTGTTTCCATATGCTAATAAACTTGCTTCCAAACGACGGTCAAAATCAGTCCGCATACGTGCAAATACTCCGGCATTTGTTGAATTTCATTAGCTGCAGAAAAAATCAACTGCATCGACAATAATAAACGTTTGGTACACGTTTTGTTTCATACACCCCCAAACAAAAAAGTCCAGAGGGTTTATATCCGGATTTTTGCTGGTCAACATACAGAGCCATTTCGTCCTATCCATTTTTCTGGAAAGTTTGTATGTAAAATTCACAAATTGCACAAGAAACATGGGGAGGATCAACATCATGCACGAAGAAGATTTGGGCACGGATTTGTAAAGGGACGTCTTCCAACAAATCCGGTAAGCCGTTTATTAAAAACTCTAAATAAGCAGGCAGAGTAATATATCACCAAAAACACCAAACATTCACTGAAAACCGTTGCTGGAACCGTGAATGTAGTGAAAATTTAGTATGCCGTCTCTAGTAAAACAAAATTTATCCGTAAAAAGCACCTTGCTTGTAAAATCCGGATCTTGTGCTATTTGATATCGAAACCACTGCAACACCTGCAACCACTGCCCCACGGGGCTGAAAATCATTGTTATTTAATGCCCCAACCCGTTGTCCATGATAGGGATATAATAATAATTGTTCCCGTAGTACACGCCACATGGTCCTGTTAGATACACCCACTTCTCGGCGAATGTTGCGAGTACTGCGCATCTTCCTCAATGAGGTTTACGATGTTTTCTTCGTTGTCGGAAACATGTTCCGGCCTTTCCCGTCCACGATTTTCATATGTCAGGTATTTGGTATCCCTTAACCTTTGAACTGTCTTTTGCACTGTTCTACTGTTAGGTTGTCGTCTATTACGGTAACGGATCGCATACAAACCACAAGTCTCATTTAAATTGTACTGACATTCTCCGTACATTAAGGACGTTCGGTAGAGATAGCGGGGGGGAAACATTTGCGGGGCAAGGGGAAACTAGCGATGAGTGAAGACTTGACAAGGCCGTACGGGTCTTCAATGTGTGAGTGTTCATGTACACGCATCAGGTGTCTGCACTGTCTGCTCATCTGCTGCGTTAGTTACGGCAGCGTATGTGTATGTTCAATTTGTTTGTGATAAAGCTATAAGTATTTGACTTTTATTTGTTATAAAAATGTAATAAAAATGAATAAATAAATAATTAAAAAGACTTGTGACAATTGTATTTATATTCGTAGATTTCATTCGTAAAAATGCCCAAAGCCAAACAGTATAACCTCCATACTACGAAGAATGAGAAACTTGCGACGATGCCGTTGCGTTTCTGTCGAACTTTTATTTATTTTTTTATTCATAAACTAATCAGATGATCTTCGCGAAACTTGGTATACATTAAATTAATAACATTATCTGTGACATATAAAAAAATTGGCGAAATTCATTGGGCCAATTTTCTTAAAACTGAGTTTTTATCAGTTTTCCCATAAGCGACCATGTTAAAATAACTGAACTTTGAAATTCAATATCTCGAAAACGAAACAGACGAACCTCTTGAAATTTTGGCAGGTTTATTGTAACAAGAATAAGAACGTCTGGTCAAAATTTCAAAAAAATTCATTGGAGGGTTTTATCTCTACCGAACGTCCTTAACACCATTTCTTGATCAGAAAAGAAAACATTTTATACGCCAGCTAAGTAATACTGCAACACACAACTAAAGAACAAACACAAGACATCCTGACCTACCATCAGATTTGCTTGATTGTGGAAGTCACGTGGAACGTCAGCCAATTAGAGAAACGCTTCACGCATGTAACGAGTTCGAAGAATTCTGGTTGTGCACCTGCACAAGATGCACAGTGTCGGCTTACATTTATGATTAATTTCAGTTTCTTAATAAAAACTTGCTCATTTTCGTGGTCTCTTATCACCTTTTTCAAGGAACGCTCTTAATTCAGAACCAAATCTGCAGTTAACAATAATCAAATTTAATAATTAGATAAAACGACAATAATACACTGACGCGATTTATGAAGCAGCGTTAGATATGAAGCACAGTTTTATGGGAAGTCCAAAGGTTTAACATTTGTAGGCCGTCAGGGGGCATTGCGGTCGACGTCCTCAGATCTGACTTTTCGGCAGGTAAGATCTCACCAATACAAAGGCAAATTCATGTCTTATTTACTTCAATGATAGGAATCATTGAATCTGTTGCTGAATATATTTATAGCAATTACTGTTTATAAATATTCTTAATATTTACTTACAAATTTCACATACATTACAGTACGATGTTTTAATCAAATATTCGCTTTCTTATCAAATGTAAATTTTCCAATTTTAGTTAATATTGATTTAAAGACATATATAACCGTCAAAATAGGACTAGCGCTGGAAATACAATAACAGTTTTATCCGTATAGTGTAGTTCCTTAAACGTTGACTGACAGTGGTGAGAAAATGTACGGAAAACTGGTTGCAGTTATCCTAGTAGAAGCAGGCGCTATCTGCGGCGACAGTATTAATAAATTCCCACAATCTGAGTCCCTAGGTAAGCCCCAAGAAGCAATTCTCGGTCTATCTCAAACACCCCATAAATCGGCATAAACTATTACAATAAAGCGGTCGGTTTTTCACATACGCCGGTAATTTTTACGACGCCGTAAAGTTCCGTCCTCCCGGTCGCCACCCCTTACCTCGGAGACTCATTCTCAGTCAGGCAATTAGACGGCAGTATTTTAAAGAAACGCAATTTCTATAAATTGTTATTACTTCTGAAATTGTTAGGCGAGCGCTACACTTAATGTCTCCCCGTTCAATGGAAAAGAAAAGGGGCCCTAATTGATGACTCAGTGAAAGAATAAATTTGGACTAATCTCACCTGAGGGTGTAATCCGGGTCTTTTTAAAAGCCCCGAGTCCGATATTTTAGTAAACTTTACTTTGGTTAATGAAGCATTTCTGTGTGTTGCCTGCCGCTCGTAAAAAATAAGTGTCAATTTATGCCTCAGTTGTTCCTCAACCGCCTCGTAATAATTCTTTAATACAGCCAACCAGAAATTTATAATAAATATCTAATTATATTTAATATTTTACATACTTGCCCAAAAAAGCAAGTACGGATCCGCACAAAAAAAACGAAATAACTTACATAAGTACCTATAAAAGTGTAAGCAATAATTTTCAAATTGTTTGTCAAAATTGCTTCAAAATTGAGGTTTGAAGTAAACAAAACACGAAAATACAAATCATTTGCAAACTGACTTCAAACTTGTCACTTTAAAAGCAAACCATCCGTGAAGTTAACTTCAAGAAACAAGTTTATCGAAATAGTAAGTTACAAAATCACGTTGCTATCTATTTTAGTCATTTTAAAATTTGAAATTTTAAGATATTCATTCAATATTTTACATATCTAAATAATGTAGGAAAGCAAAAAACATACATACGAGTATATACGATAGCAGCTCAAATGGTCATTGATGTGGGTATTTTAAGTTACATTTTATAAATTATTTGTGAAAATGACTTCAAAATTGAGCTGTTCATCTAAAAAAAAAATAAAATCACCTCTAATCACAAGTGTATAAATAAATCAAATTTCAAGTTGCTATGATTTCAGTAGACCAGTTGCTATGGTTACAAAAAGTTGTCACAAGTTACAAATTTCTTGTAAGAAGTATAGAAAGTAGTTGATCATTGATGTCAATTAGTGATTGGAAATCACAAATTACAAATCATTTGCAAAATTTATCTTAAATATAAATACCATAAAAAAAATAAGGCACCTTAAGCATTAAACTGAAGTAATTTGTGAAAATGACTTCTAAACTGACTTGTAGCTATTACAGTTATCATACACTAATTGGAAAGGTTAGTTAAGTAAACTAATTTCAAGCTATTTTTACTAAGTAGTAACAGTAAAGTATTAAGTACTACTTTACTGTTTACCATTTACTATTTTTACTAAGTCTCTTATATTCACAGATTACATAGTACCCATTATTCGTAAAAGTGACTTAGATGTGATTTCAAGTCGTTTTAATATATTAAAGTGTTAGGTGCAAAATAAATGTACTGGAAGTCATAAATTACAATCAGTTGTAAAAATTACTTCAAACATATCTATAGAAAACAGAAATGAAAATGAAGTCATTTAAAAGCACACAGCTAGCTGGTATACGTTTTTTGTTTCAATAGGCCTTAATAAAAAAAATAATTCGTAAAAAAATATTAGTTTATTCTTGGGCCGTTCTTCAATCAACGCGCCCACGATTTTAGTATGAATAGTTAATTATATTAAATATTTTACATACTTAGGTAACTCAGGAATTATTTGTAGAAATGACTTCAAAATTTACATTTCAAGTCATTCTGAAACAAAAAAAAAAACATGAACAAATTATTTTTAGGCGTGTAATAATAATAAATAAAATTTCAAGTAACACATTATCATTAGTAAAATTGACTTCAAAGTTTCGACTTGAATCGATTTTTAAACGCATATCATGTGTGAAGCTGAGACTTCAAGAGTCAAATGATCGTGACATCAAAAAGTCATTTTAAGGTAAAGTACTTGAAGTCATGAGGAAAAAGAAATCCCAAAGTACCAATTTCGAAATAATTCGTAAAATATCTTCAAAATTAACTCTTGAAGTCATACACTGAAAAACACTTCTATGCACAATGGTTCAAAATGACATCAGGAGTGATCAGTCATTTTTAAAAGGATATTTGTAAACCTGATTTCAAAAGACAAGTTACTGTGTGGTTACAGAAAGTTCTCAGTTACAATTAAATGCGAGTTATAGTTTAAAGTTACTGTTTTAAAATTGATTTCAGGTTGTGTTTTAGAATGATCTGAGATCACAAATCTTTTGTAAAAATGGCCGTAAACATAAATACGGGGGTCAGTCAAATATAAACCGGACTATTGTTTTCGCAGAAAGTGAACTGAGCGGAGCTGGCAACTGAGCAGGGTTATTACAGCCGGGAAAGTGGGGATTGACGCAGTTGCGCGCGCCTGTCGCCATTTAGGCTTGTCAGAACAAACATGTCTGAGCAAGAGGTTACACCGGCGATTGCGCAACGTGTTATTATCAACATCTTCTGCATAGAATAGTGACATGGGTTCATCACTATACTCTCAAATCAAAAATGGCAGTCAAATGTAGAGTGGCGAAGCCTGTGAAAGCCAAAACACGTTTGTCTGTTGGAAAAGTTCTTGCAACCATCTAAAAATCAAAATACTTTAAGTCATAAATTGAAGTGAAAATGAATTCATGTTATGATTTACTTCAGTTTCGTACATCACAAATTATATATTACTTATAGAAATGGCTAAATTGCGACTTGAAATCATTTTGAATCATTTACAGCCAGACTAAAACTGTATTTAAAAGTATACCTAAATTACAATCAGTTGTAAAAATGAGTACAAGCATATATAAAAAAAAAACAATCAAATGAAATTTCAACGTTTTTCCTCTACAGCTAGGTGGAAATACTTTTTTGTTGCAGAAGGCCTTATTAACAGAAGTTGGTGTATGTCAGGGTCGCCTACGTATTATGGTGATTACCGCTGTTACTAATGACATTTTTTTTGTCTCTCGGCCAGATATAGCTGGCCAAATCATCGGCCGTAACGCTGTTGCCGTGTTTCACAATCAACGCCAAGATTATTGGCCGTTGACGCCATAACGGGGCAAGTTGAGTGCGTATTTCGGATTAGCCGCGCGCGAATATTAAACATATTTACTTGTTAACTCCACCGCAGTCCACGGGGCGGCACAATATAGTTTAATTAGAACTCGGACAAATGGCCTTTTGGGCCGTTACACTTGCCGGCAGCCGCTGCAAAATCTCAATTTCAATAAAAAATAATACATGCCCACGGCCGGCCGACACCCCTCTTAATAACGGCAGCGGTTGTTGAGGTGTGCCTTTTTTAATGACGCGTTTAATAAAAATATTAGACGTTTTACGCGTAACAGTCGACGAGCTAATTCGATGGACGAGGCTGGCGATGGCGTTAAATTAACTGCAAAGAAGAATAGCAGCGGAAATTGTGAAAATACGGTATTATTTTCACTGCGTCGAAAATTGCGGTGTATATTCGAATTTAAGAGGTAAATTTTTTTTTGACAATAACAGAAATGATCAAGAGATAATCAGGTTAAAATTCGTCATTGAAAATATTTGTGGATGCGAATATGTATTAACAAATAAATAAATAAAATTAACAGACATATGAAGCACAAGGTGTAACTTAAATACTTACTTTAAAATATTTCAGAAAAATGGATTGGATCGTTTTAGAAGAAAAGTTCGTAGGAGCCTACGTCGTAAACGACTTAATTTTTTAAGATACGGCGTGTTCAAAGTTTCTTTGATCAAATAATAGCAGAGATACTGAAACGCATAGCCACTGAAAATTTCAGAATTTTAATGCCATTCAGTGTTTTGGAAATACGATTAGTGCATTCAGTTCTTTTACATTTTTTTTTTTGAAATGCGAACCATTTTCGAGTTACCTTTTATTTTTATTTGAATCTAAAATAGTAACTAAAGGATCCCGTACCATCTTTATGAAAATGTGAGCTCGATCAATTTGGCTGAAATTGTGGTAAGTTGTTGGTTTTGTGTTATTGACCAAAAGTACCTACCTACTTGGGTCCAAAAATCAATTCTTTCCTACTTATACATAGCCGCTTGAGTTAGTTCTGCTGATGTTGGCTGTAAAGTAGTATGAGTAGAATATTGCAATAAAAACATTAACTTCTGTGAAATGTTTATAAAAAAATATTATCAGATGACTTCGAAAAGTTACTAGTTAACATTTTTGACATGTACAAATATTAAACTGGCCGCATTGGCCGTTGTCAACAGTAGTTTGTAGATTGTAATCATACATCTCTCAATTAAATGTACTATCTCTAAGTATCAATAGGTAAGTGAATTGGATAACGCAGTAATCAATCTTATGGTTCAAAAAATATATAGTGCTAAGTACTTTCATAGCCAGAGTGACCTAGGTTTTAATATGAGTTTGTTATCCAATTAATTTATTAATACCTAGAGATATTTTTATTAAAAATGTGACTTAAACGTTAAAACAAAAAATAATTGGGGTGGAAACTTATTTTATCTGCCCCCACTATAGTAAATAGACTATTAAATACATTGTTTTTAAGGAGGTAAGTGGATTTTACCGTAGAAGTGGAAATTGCTATGGACAACGGGAGGTAAGTGAGGGAAAAAAGCGATTACGAGTTATAAATGCATGAACAAATAAATAGAAATATTTGATGAACATTACATTTTATTAATTATTATGAAATAATATTTATAGTAATTGTACAGTTATTACATTAAGTAACATTTAAAAAGTCCCCTCGCGTTTACTAATTATCACATTTTTCTCAAAATGATTTGACCGCTCCATTTCAGTCACCGGAGGCTCAATATTATCTGACTGATCCATTAATACAGCATAATGCGACGTACTACTAGAACCTGGGGCTGAAGTGTCATTGTAAAGAATCCTGTTGGCTATTTCATTTTTGTTACTTAATCTGTCAGCAACATAACTTTCTGCAATTGTGGCTGATTCCCACTCACCATGTCTCTTGATTACTAATACATCAACTCCCGTATTAAGCCAGTAACGTTGCCGATGTTCTTCGGAATGAATGGTCTGTATATGTTTCAGGATGTACTAGTTTCAAAAACTGTGCAAACTTATTTGGAATCATAGAAAGGGTATTCTTGTCGACTGGTTGGTTGTAACATCTACCTGCTTGATAGCGCATAAAAAAGCGTGAAATTTCAGTTTTAATTTCCAATCTAATCTTGATATATTTCTTGAGAATTTCTAGGTGAGAAACAGAACCCAGACGAGAAGTAATTGTAAACGTACGTGACATACCATTTTTAGAATCTGGAATTATAACTACAATAATGGTATCGAAATTTTTGAAATTGACGTTGTGCAAAGTAAGTTTGCATAATTCATCAGAACGGAACGGCTTACTCCTGCAATGCCTGAGACCGTCACTACCCTCATTAGCAAATATGTGCCTTGTGTCATGTGTCTTTAAATCGCTATATCTCAAAAATGGTGATTCTTAGGCAAAAAAGTGCAAGAACAATTTTTATAGATAATTGCATGATCTACATTTTTTTTCTGTCTTTTTATGACAACACTTACTGTTTGGCTGAAAAAACCCATATTTGCGAACTTTGATCTTGATTAAATTTTTTTGCAGATGTGGGATCGATGGGGACTTTTCACATTTAATTTATAATGGTATTCCCGACATTCGTACCAATTTTCAGCTTTATGCGAATTATTGTAACCTTGAATGTCTATTTTCACCGGGCTAAAAAATTACCAAGCAACTTCTAGTAACAAATTCCAGCTTTGTAATACAGGATCGACCGTTTCGAAAGGTAGGCGATTTTTCTACGTCGACAGTACATCGAGAAATAGATAAATGTTGGGATAAAAGAAAAAAGCACACTTGAGAGTCATGTCACTCTTAAATTTTTTTCTGTTTCCAGGATTTTAGCAATTAATTTGCTAAAAATGTGGATATTTTCCAGAACTGACTCTAATTGCAATCCACACTGTCAACTGACACTGACGCCGCTGTGCATGAACAAGAATAGTCTGGCATCAGTCTCGGAACGAATCAACCCCACAAGCGGAGTATTGATTGTGTATCAGGGCCGAATTTAATGCAGCACACGTAGGACAGTTGTCCATCACGGGTAGATTTGACAGTTTGTATCGCAACAAAACCCATAGCGTCCCACGGTAATGGCCGTGCCGCCGTAAACTCTCATTCCGGGCTGGATATAAAGTCCATAGGCGGCGGACGTGTCGATGGAGGCATCCTCTATCGCCCGGACCCGCGGGGTGACAGACACCCTTCCATTATCATTTCCTATTATGCTGTCATGTGCAATAAACTCACGTTTACCTATACGGCTTTATTGGGCACCTTCGCCGCCGTTCCGTAGATCCAGCCCGTTCAATAAAAAGGATGTCGGCCTGTGCGGGCACGGCACGTTAAAGATAAACGTGCGAGCGTTACTGTCTGCCTGCGATAGTGCCTTTAATACGCCTTTTATTTAGCAAGCAACCTGGAATGTTAATTCCAGCATATTTTATACCGCTGATAGGGTACCCGGCAGAATTTTCCCTTGGGATCCCCTGACTTTTCCAGGTTCTTCATGACAACACTTTTCCAGATGTAGGTATTTCAGAAACAGTCAACTGTGTCTCGGATAGCATTATTTGAATTTCGACTTAGTAAATTTCAGGAATCAATTGCATTCCAAAATAGTGATATGTCTTCTGTAAAGTCAAGAAGTCTAAATCGAATACAAGGCTCCTTGTAAGTAAAAATGAATTTTGTACTATAGGTACAAACCTGAAAAAACTACGACACATTTTTTTAATAGGGCTTTAGGTATCTTTTTTCTAAAATGATATAGAATGCTTATACCATATATGTATATTTTTTAATTATTTTTCATCTATTTTGGACGTACTATAAACTATAGTTGCGTGGTGTATTATGAGTTGCATAACTCAACTACAAGTACTTACTCCTGAGGTTCTGCATTTATAAAACGATATAGACAGGATATAGTAAAAGATATTTTAGAGTCAACAACAGTATTAACACCTATGCAAGATGATGAAGCTCAAGCAAGCACCAGCAATGTAAATAAACAAGAATTTATTACATTTCAAATAGACCTAAAACCCGTAAAGAGTACAGTTATTAGGCAATGTGACCAGTCAACAGTTTTCAAACACCCAGAACAGACGATGGGATCAAATTTGCCTTCTACAAATGTTAGGTATAAAAGTGTAGGAGTACAAGCAAAATAAACTGTCGTAGCAAATATACCCTATACAATTATAAAAAGAATATTGCATACACAGCTTCTTCACCTATTAAAATCACAACATTCAGTCTCTTTTACTCCTCTAACCTCAGGTGCATTAAAACGATCATCACTTTTAATGAATTCCATTACCATAAAATGTCTATTTTTGGTAAATTATTATCAGAAGCTTTCACAAATCCTTCTGAAGCCATTGCAATTGTAGATAAATAAAGAAACGATTGTAATTTTAATAACTTCACTTACATATACACGAGTAAAATGTAGCATATAACCACACTTATCGGTCGTCGTCAACGTCAACAATGTCATATATTGTGAACATGAATGACAGTCGCAGTAACAAATTACCGCAACCAACATTACTTCGCCTGTCCTAGAACTACTTTAATACGTCATCACCAATATGATTGCATATCGAATTAACTTTAAATATTTAAAATTTTTGACCATTTTAAAAGGCATACAATTTAGTAAAACAGTGTGAGTATACAATACCAATTAATGTGATATCTATGTTTTATATACTATTTACTTTATAAAAATTCTTATTTGAACCAAATTCTGAATTATGAAAACAACCCTGTTAGATAAGAATATTTTCAGTGCGGCCAAAATACTCAATATTCCTACATGGTCATTCACATGTAACATTCTACAGCCTATATTTTTTACCTTTCAATCTAGAAAAAAATGGTAAAGACCAAAGTTTCAAAGTTTTAGGAAATTTTCTTTCCAAAAACTATACAAAAATTAGTTGACTTGCATTGTCATGAAACTATTTGTTGCGTGGCTATGTTTTTCGCTGTTAAATTTATTAAACAAAACTTTAAATTCTCTATCAACTAAAAATGCTATCAAATAATTTGTTTTATAATACCTCCATTCTATTTTAAACAACGGACAAATATTTCAAGCAGGTTTTTTTACCCTCTTATCCACCCCAATGGTGGTACCTACTGACTTCATTCAATATTCTCTCCCTTAGGTCATATAAATTATCAGATTAATAATAATAATAATAATAATAATAAAGGAACTTTATTTCTTTTCTGATTCACAGTATATAAGATATAACATATTAACAAAGTTATAAAATAAAATTAATTTAAAAATGAATCGGAAAGAAAATGCCGAAGATCAGCTGGTCATGCGGACATGACCTCTGTTATTAATCTTAAGCAAACATAACTATCTAACAGTTTATAATTTTATGGCATAGCGAATATCATATTTACATAAGAGAATGTTTCTAATTTTAAAGAAAATACAAAAAAAATACCTATATCTACTTTTTAGAAAGAAGAGAAGGGGAGTACTAAGGTATCAATAAAAAAAAAAGTTTTATTTGGTATTATCTAATAATTTCTTTTTTAGCGTTCGTTTGAAAGCAGACACTGGTTTAGATTTTATAGACTTAGGAAGGTTATTGTATATTTTAGTTATCTGATAAGTGAAAGAACATTTAAATAATTCTGTACGACGAGCAGGAGGAGTCAGCCGCCCTTTAAATCGTATATTAATATTATGGACGTCACTTCTAAAGGAGATTTTATTATATAAATATGTAGGAGCTTTATTACTAACTATTTTATGAAATAAGCTCGCAGTATGCAGCAGACGCCTGTCAGACATGTTAAGCCATCCAAGCTCCTTGAGTTTATGAGAAATTGATTGTCTTTTTCTGATTCCGAATATAAATCGGAGACATGCGTTTTGAACTGTTTGAATTCTTCGAGCATCATTGAAGTCAATACAGGGTCCATAAATTGCATCACTGAAGTTAAATTTTGACAGAACTAATGATTCACACAGCAGAGTTTTGACTTTTTTATTGATGTAATATCTGTTGTTATATAACAATTTTAAGTTTCCATAAGCACTACGTATACAATTATTTATATGAAGCTTGAATTTTAAAGTTGAATCCATGACTAATCCTAAGTTTCTAGTATTATTTACAGGTACAATTTCTTCGTCACCGAATTTAATTTTTGCTCGCTGTTCAAAATTAAGTCGTTTTTTTTTTGGACCAAAAAGTAAAACTGATGTTTTCTTTGAATTAATGCTCAAACTGTGATCTTTTGACCATTTTATTATGTTAGAAATATCCTTATTTATATCTTGTAAAGCTAAATCGCAATCTTTAGGTAGGAATGAGTAATAAATTTGAGTGTCGTCTGCGTATAAATGAAATTTACATTTGTGAATTGCATTTTGTATAGAAGAGGTGTAAAGCATAAAGATAAGCGGTCCTACTATAGAGCCCTGTGCCACACCTGAGCATATTCTAAGAGGAGTAGATACTTCTTCCCCCATTTTAACACATTGGTATCTATTGTGAAAATAGCTACGAAAGAACTGGATGGAGCCACTACTAAAACCAAGGTATTTAAGCACAGCAAATAGAGTGTCATAATTTAAAGTATCGAAGGCCTTAGAAAAATCGATAAGTGTTAAAATTGTTAATTTGTTTTCATCTACACCTCTCAAAATATCGTCGACAATATTTAATAACGCAGTTTCACAACTAAAGAGCGGCCTAAATCCCGATTGAAACTGTGGTATAATATTTAATTTTTTGACATGAGCTCGGATCTGTAAATCTACCACCCTTTCTAGAACCTTTGATAATATTGGCAAAATACTGATAGGACGCAAATCTTTAAATTCCTGGGGATTATTGACTTTGGGGATAGGTTTTACAAGAGCTAACTTCCATGCATCTGGATAAACATTTTGCGTAAGACTCGTATTAACAATATGGGTTAAATAGGGTATTATTAAAGGACAACAATATAGTAACATTTTAATGTTTAAACCATCATAACCTTGTGAAGTAGTTTTAATTTTGTATAAATATTTCTGTACATCGTCTTCAGTGACGGTAGAAAAACAAAAATGATTTATATTTTCACTAAAAGTATTATTCGTATAATAGTTAATCGTGTTTTGATCTCCTGGTAAATTAGGAATACATGTGCAATAATACTTGTTAAGATCATTTACGTTATGTAGGTGGGTAGGAATATTAATGTCAGACTTACCCGAATTTAGTTTTAATTTCTTCCATATAGTATTTATACCATCGGACCTTAATTTATATTCTAGAAAAGCTTTCTTTTCGTGTCTACATACTAAGGTAGTATAATTACGTAACATTTTATAATAATTATAGTGATTTTCATTTCTACTACGTTTCCATCTATCTTGAGCTTTATTTCGAAGCGACATAAGTAACCGGACATTATCGGTAACCCAAGGATTGTAATTTCTTGTGATTTTTATTGTTCTTAAAGGGGCATGATCACTGAAAAGTTGCAACAGACTATCATTAAGAAAAGACAATTTTTCATTTACATCGGCTAAATCGAATATAGTTTCAAACGGTATGGCTCTTAATTGTAACAAAAACTCATCATAGTTAAAATTTTTAAATTTTCGAATGGTCTTGTATGTTGGTTTTCTTTTATAGATGGCAGTTAAGATACAATACGTTAATTCATGATCAGACATATGAGCGAGTGAAAGTACATTGACTGAGTGAATAGATTCTTCATTGGTGGTTCTAGATCTAGTAGTGTAGCTGACGTAGGGGTGATTCTGGTTGGAAAACTAATGAGTTGATGTAAATTTAAGCTTTCAAAAAAAATTGTTGAGTTTTTTAGACGATACGGTATCAGACAACATATCAATATTAAAGTCACCAAGACAGAATACCTACTTCATTAAAATTAAGAAGTAAATTAGCAAAATTGACTTCAAAGGACTCAATGAATTCATTAAAAGGAAAATCAGGGGACCTATACAGAACACCAACTGCATACTGATACTTTTAAATTTTAATTGTAATCCATAATCGCTCCACATTATGGTCGGCATCAATAATAGTATATGGTATAGAATTTTTAATATACATACTTACTCCTCCTCCTCTGCCGCGTCTTCTGTCCTCCCTTATCAAGTAATAACCTTCAATAGAAATAAAATTGTTACTTATGGCAGTAGTAAGCCACGACTCAGTAAGGCATAGGATATCATAATTACGTTCGTTCTTTTCTTGAGATACTGTTTGTAATTTTAGACATTTTCAGTTATTTTTTTATTTAATTGGGTATTTCTGCCACACTGGAAATGGCCAATTTACTCTACTCTTTTACTTAATACCAAGAATAAAACATATTTCCCGGAACGACCACCTTGATCCTCTTG
This sequence comes from Anoplophora glabripennis, assembly GCF_000390285.2. Classification (NCBI taxonomy): domain Eukaryota; kingdom Metazoa; phylum Arthropoda; class Insecta; order Coleoptera; family Cerambycidae; genus Anoplophora; species Anoplophora glabripennis. The sequence goes on along the minus strand of NW_019417365.1, from coordinate 509,955 downwards.
TTCAGGATGGACCTTTCCATCTGCAACACTCTACATGATTCAAGGACTCATCAGACTAATTGATGGGTGGCCGTTTGCGCCTTAATAACTGCTCCCCGGATTAGTCGGCGGGATATTGCATGTTAAATCGTATAACTCACCCGTATCTCATATTGCTATTGGTCCATATTAGATCCCAATCTGCACATCTCCGCAGTGTACCTTACCCGAAGGACCGTATACATAGAACTGCAGGTAACGACTAGTTTGTAGCAAGAATGTCTTTTTACATACTTATTGATTATAAGAATAAATCTACCTCAAAACAGACACATCCTACAGATCCTTTGAGTTACTACGTTTATTGCTTTATTGATAAAAAGTGTTACTCCGCTAAAGGTAAATCGCAAAGAAAGTACCCTCTTGACAACGAGCTTTAAGAGACTGCATATTTTTGTTCTTTAAATTTAAGACAATGCAAATTTAAGGGTAAAATGCTTTTATAAACATATTTATAAACGACACAAATGCCTGGTAAATGTACACTGTAAATATATTATACAGTCACATATCAGGGTTATTACCTTTTTCACGGATAAAACAGTAACTACTTTAATGCTAGTAGTTTTCTTTGGCGAGTATCTACTTCTTTGACATACTAAATATACAGGGTGTTAGAAGCTTGACTGCCTTAATTTTAACAGACGATAGAATACGTTAAAATAAATAAAAACACCTTATATGGCATCCAGTCCAGCAACATAATTCAGTTGGTATCTGGAATTTGACCGTGACGGAGTGTTTTTTGCTTACCACTATTTCCTTTTCTTGACGTGTTTCTCCTTGCTTTTTTAAAATGTTTACCATACGTGACAATTTTCCAGCGAGCGCGCGAAAATTGGATTCGAAGGTGCTGTACGTGCGTATAAAATGGTGACGGACATTTTGAGCATATGTTGTAGTCTGTTTTGTACTTGTGCGTTTAAATATGACTGAATTTCAAATTTGTAATTTGACTAAAAGTTAAATTCCTATTTTAAGAGAATTTTTCTGTCTTTAATAGGCCTTCCGAATACGTGGTTAAAATTAATGACATTATAACTAAAACACCCTGTATATAGAGCCGCCACTGCCATTATCGAATTATTTTTAATAAAGTTTCCAACTAGAATAGATATCTGACTCTCTCTGCGACAAATTTTGAAACGTATACTTCGAAAAGGCGCTAATGAAATGCAGATATCCGGCCTCCAATCCATTTAACAGAGTTCGTGGCGTTTGGAGCGGCACCGAATAAATCACAACAAATTCGGTGGGGCCCGAACGCCGCGATCGCAATCGCGAACTAATTATCATGATGCATGGCATTAGTTGGAGACGATTTCTGCTGGCGGTTCGTCATAAATAATAAATCCGCCGCCGCCGCCGCCCCCGGCCTCCGCTCACCTCCAGCCGTGCGGTCCGCATAAGCCCCTGGTTTACGGCGGGCTCGGATGGTTTCTGGATCTCAAACGTGCTCATGTGCTGCTCGCGGCTCCTGCAGATTTGCTCGGAGAGATTTAGGGAGGTTTATAAGTTGGGAGTAGATACCGAGCGTTATGATAAGTTATTGGTTCGGGCGGAGGGCAGGTCCGTGCGAGCGACAGAACGGGGCAGTTACGTGAAGGCGAAATACGAGCAAATTTCGTTTTTAGTTCTTTGCACTATGAAAAATTTTTGTATATCCGGAAAAAAATATTGTTTAATCTACAAAACCAGCCAACAAAATGTTAGTAAATGTTGGCACCATATTTGTTGAACGTAGTAAACTTGCATTTGTAGCCAACAGTGTTAGGTGTCTAAACCAAAACCAGTTGTACGTCTAAACCAAATTCAGTTTTGCTGCTTTCAACATAATGACTATCCATGTTCAAAAAAAGGATATTGTGGTAAAGAAAAGGTTTATCAGGTAGGCAAAATACATATTGACAACACCATTATCAAACTGTATTTGTTGAACGCTCTATAATTATCTTTAGAAACAATCCCAAAGGTATCAACTTCGTCGAAGACAACAAAAAATAAAACAATCTAATTTTAATAGAGTCTGACAATAAGAGCAAAGAAAATCACGAAATCATTTATAGACTACAACCCCGAAAGATTAGCTTTCAACTATTTCGTCATACCACCCGCTTGATGATTTCAATAGGATGCCTTCTGGACTGTAACGTGGCCTGCGCGTGCCGTGCTCCAGCATTGTTTCAGTGGTTAGTAGATAGTTTAGCCATATAACGAGCGTGCAAATAAAAACGTGGTCGAAGTTGGCTCTGACACATTGGACGTAGGGAGTAGCTTATAGCGACCAACTTAACCTCATTTCTCAACGAGCTGTATAGCAGCTGTCAGTTTCAATAACGTTAATGACTATATAACTTTATTTTAAAGAATAATCGTGATAACAATAAAAAACAATTAAAGGAGCTGCGGGGGAAAGTGTCCCCCTCCTTGTTCCAAGCACTTTTCACACCTGTTCCTCAAAGAATTAAAGACATTTTCTAAGATGCTCGGGGTATTGTTAATTTCACGAATTTTGTCTATAAGTCGAGCCTGCAGATGGTTTAAATCAGGAATAGGCAGTTCAAAAATAGTGTTTTTAAGGTAAGGCCACAAAAAGAAATCACACGGCGTAATATCACATGACCTCGGTGGAAATTCATGTTCAGCATTGAGACTTATTAGTCGATTTTGGAAAACTTCCCTCAACATATTCATCGTCTCGCCTGCCGTATGTGCCCTTGCGCCATCTTGTTGAAAGTAAAAGTTTGTAATTTCGTTTTCTTCCAGTTGGTTAACAAAAGGAGCGATAATTTCTTCTCTATACCTTTGCGCAGTAAGAGTACCATTAAAAAAAATAGGTCCATAAATCCTCCTTCGATTGAGAGCACACCAAACTCCAATTTTTTGAGCGTGTAGAGGGCCCTCGACAAAAAAGTTATCTGGGTTTTCAGAGGACCACATTCTCATATTCTGTGAGTTTACGCGACCACTTAAATGAAACCAGGCTTCATCAGATAAAAAAGTGATATTATGAAGTTCACCGTAGTTGTTTAAAAACCATTCTCAAAATACAGCCCGTCTCGGAAAATCAACTTCATGAAGTTCTTGCTGACAAGTTAAACGATAGGAGAACAAACGCAAATCTTTTTTTAACACTGTGTAGCAGGTACCGACTGATACTCCCACCATTTGTGATAAAACACGTACAGAAGTTCTTGGCGCATTTTCCATTATTTGTTTTAATTCTTCAGTCCGCTTTTTAGGTCGGCCGCTTCCTTCTTTTCTTGTTACACTGCCCGTTTCACGAAAAACATTAACACAACGCTGAACTGCACTTTGAAAAATTTTGTACTCAACAACGCCGGGAAATTGATTTTGAAATTCTATGAAACATTCCTCAATAGAATACTTCCATATTCCATCAATCTTGCGTCCATTTCTAAAGTAGGACTCTATGATAAACACTTTTTGTTCTTGAGAAAACACCATTTTAAACGCTTTTTAAAACGAAAATATTCAAATTGATAGCGGCGATATAGCGCTTTGACAGATGACGTTTAAGTTCATTTGCTATACGCTACGCCCTACGTTCAAATTTTCAGCAACTTGACCACGTTTTTATTTTAACGCTCGTTATTTTCGTATATTTATATCGTTCTGATTCATCATCAAATACTGAGTAAAAATTTTGATCGACTTTTGAATGCCAGCTGAATTGTAGTAAGGAAAAGTGTGGGTTTGTAAGAAATGAATATAAATATTTAGGTTATTTTGTGTCTCGCAACAGGTTAAGACCAAACCCAAGAAAAATAAAGTAAATTTCCCTGCACCAATGACAGGTGAAGAAATTCGTAGATTTATTGGTTCAGTTTCTTGACATCGACGATTCGTTCAAAATTTTGTTACTGTAGTTGCTCAGTTAACAAAAAGGAATCAGTTGTTTTTTTTTGAGATAAATTTGCTAAAAAAGCCTTTCTTGGCATCAAACAAAATTTAATATCAGCACTGATTTTAACATGTCCTGATTTTTCTTGCCAATAAGCTATTCAAACGAACATGTCTCAGGTAGAATTTGGAAGTGGAAAGTAGGACCCTGCGAGCGAAAAACCGGGCCAATAATTACGTGATGCAAACTATGGGCAGTTTTATTTGTTTTCTATACAATATGAAAAATTTTGTAAATCCGGAAAAAATAATGTTTTTCTTAAGATGATTTCCTGCAGAGCGGCCAACAAAATGTTAGCACATGTGTAACATGCAGATAAATATAGTAAACTATTTTAGGCATCTAAAACCAATACAGTTTTGAAGTAAAAATAGATAAAAATACTTTTGAAAGATGGTATCTTATTCCGTAATTTTGTCAGACTGATAAAATCTCTAAGTTCGAAGATCATTTTCCTAAAATCTTAAAAAATATATAAACACTTAACGAAGTCTTCGATTTGATTTGGAAAACGGAAGTGGCAACAAATGAGGAACTTTTAAACAAAACCGAATATTTATATACCTATTATAAACGATTTTTGGAAAAAGACGATAAAGCAAAAAAGTACTGTCTTTTTCGTTTGACTTGGTAGTAAATCCAGTGTTGATGAAAGAAAATCATAATAAAACTTTCCCTATTGCATAAATTTTCAAGTTATAGTTTTGTGAACATAATAATAAAAATGGAGTTATTATAAGTAATACAAATATAAAAATGTGTTTTGCTGGCAAGCAGGAGTAAATAAATAAATACGATTTTGGAAACTTTGGAAACAATTCTCAAAAATCTTCGCAAATCAAAAAAAGTAATATTTTTTTACAAAGAACTAATTCAATTTGCATAAAACATTAGTTTATTCTGTTTTGCTTTAAAACCTCCTAGTTCGTTGACGCTATACGATGTTAACGAACTTCCATAAACTTTTGTTGCTAGTTGATGGGGTACAATCATGTGATAACATCATCAACTTGTATTAGGATTGTTGACCGGTCTGGATTTACCTTTAAAACTACCCAAAAGATTAAAAAAACATCGCAGTAAATGTAAAGAAATACCAGAAAATCATAAAATCATTTGGAAACTGCAATCCCGGAACATTTAGCATTCAAATCGCTCATTATATCTACCAGCCTCATCATTTCAATCGGGTATATTTTGAACATGAGAATACTCGAGCATGTTAGCAGATAGTTTAAATAAAAAAAAATGTGTTTGTAATAACCGAATTAAAATATGTATCGTGGGTCGCAACTCGTTAAGACCAAACGCAAAACAGTTCGTAAGTTTGTTGGTTTAATATCTAAGTGCTATTCGAGTTGCTACGTTAATTCATTTACCAAAAATAAATCAGCCATTTGTTTCAGATAATGTTGATGAGAAAACCTTTCTTGATATTAAACAATGTTTAACAACGGCACCGATTGCGACTTATCTTGTTTCTTCCGCCCATTTATTATTCAAATAGGAAACTGGAAAAAAATTAATTATTTTCTTCAGATGAGTACCAACTCAGCAGGTCAACAACTGTTGATAACGTATTTGCGATAGCAACTTGTGTCTGGATCTAGTTAACAGTGTTGGGCGTCCAAACCAAAAACCAGTTGCCTAAACCAAATTCAGTTTTGAAGAAAACATAGATCTTCTAACCAATGTTAACGCTGATTCTGGCAAGTCTTGATTTTGCTTCCTAATTTACTATTCAGACATCTCACTTAGGATTTGGCTGTGGAAGCTAGGAAGTTTCACTCGTTTTCAATTCTCTACATTATGAAGAATTTTTGTCAATTCGGAAGAAAATGATTTTTTTCCGCAGATGATTGCTTGCAGGCCATCTCATATCATAAGATGTGAAGAAGTAGAGGTAGGCAGCAGAGATTATCGGTAGATCCGGGGTAGTCCGGCCCTGCGCCCATCTGTATATTCTCCGATGATTTGCTGTTTACAGTGCCTCCGGCGGTAAGGACACCCCGATTTACCGCCTTAAGAAGATTATCAGATTAGGTCTACACTTGGCGCTCGACGCTCAATGACTGTTATAATGTGCCCCCGTTAAATTACGCAAAACTATTACTATACATCATCCACATAGGCCATCAGATTGCGTGCATGACCGAATTATAATTACTAATCTGTGCCTCATTTGTATTATCTCTCGAATTTGAATGGATGGGTTTTGAAGCCATTTTATGTTTACGTACGTTGTCGGCGAATCTAAGTTTATAAATGGATCGGTTTCGAGCCCGGTACACTTGCATTTCAACAATGCCAGTTTTGCCGGTTAGACTTTACATAAATTTTTGCGTAAAATACTAATTTTGAAATTTTGGCGGTTGGATTTATTTGATTTTAGAAGACATCTTAGGAATAACTGAAACAAAGGAAATTTTTATTTGGCTACGAAAATTATGTGAATATTCATTTATTGTTAGACCAGCTCGACCGTGTAGGTTTCAAAAATAGTATCGGTTTAGGCAGGTTTCACAACTTCGTAAGCCTTTCTGATGAATATTGTCTAGATTTCGGAAACTAAGGGAGATATTGGCACACCAAAGCTATTTTCGAACTTCTTGTACCGCATTTGCAATTATAAAATGTTCGGAAAATTATATTTTTGCGAAAAAAAAACTTCTACAAAAAATCTTAAAGATCAATAAAAATTTTATTTGGCGCAGAAAATATTTGAAGAGGTAAATAAACTGTGCAAAACTAGACTAAATGAGATGTATATTTCTGTTCGCATTTATAATATATTTGTCTCGGTAGCTAAACATTTAATGAAAGTTCAATGTAAAAAAAGGAATCCCAATTACACCGTCATCTGCAGTTTCCTATCAAATCGAATGATCCTTAGGAATGGCTGCATGTCTCCGGGCCACTATTTAGGATGTTTTAGAACGAGCAATAACGTTAAAATTACAACATTTGGGATCTACGTGTTCGCCTGCTAAATGAACGTTTGCGCCACGGAGAAACAATTAAAACAATCGACTTTCTGCATTTCGAATACCAATCAGAATACAGAATGCATGCACACACATAGCCACCCATAACTATATTCTTCTTATCTCTGATTCGGCCTTATTTATGCCTTTTAATGGCTTTTCCGGGAGGTAATTGCATCGGTGTTGTAAATACAATAAAACGGTAATGCTTTGTCACACCCAAATGCGAAAATTGTCTTTATAAACCAACGAAAAAGTATAAAGGGTTATGCACAATGAAGTATACATTTTAAATTTGGTAGTTTTAATTAGAGACTAAATTTTTATCAAACAAAAAATCAAACAAAGGTTCTTGAGAAAACGGAGAAATTTTATTTTTTAAAAATTAGATCATTTAAATGATCCTCTCCACGCTGCTGGCACCTTTGAAGTCTAATATAAAAGTTTTGCATCACCCGCGCCAGCATTTGAATTGGGATTGAGATATTGTCAATATAAATTTAGGACGTTTAAAAAACCCGTAATTAGTCAACTAAAACATGGCGATGGTTTTATCTATAATAAACAAAAAATGTGCAACGCCTTCTGTCAATACTTCTCGGAAATCTCAGACAATTTATTAAGTTCAACTTATCAAACCAATTATTATTATTAAAGGTGCCATTAGCCATACAGGGTGGTTCACAACTTATCCAAAAAAACAATGGGAATAGATGCGGCATGAGAAATGGAGTCAAATCGTAAAAAAAATTGTAAAATCCTTATAGTTTCCGAGAAAAAAAAATTAAAGTTATAGTACTTTCAACCATTACATCGCTGGACAACTGTAGTTCACAATGCGCGTGGAGAGCCACGTGGCCTCAGCGACTCCGAATACTGAAATCCGATTTTACAGTCGTCGTTGCGACAATGTTTACAATAGTTTTTTAGTAGTTAGTGTCAAAAATGGCTTGCGTGTATAGCAACTCGTTTTAATTTATGGTGGGCCCAAATGTGTTTACACGTCGGTGAACAAAATTTTTAACAGTTGTAACATCAGGTATGTCAAATTTTTTTATTATTTAAAACCACAAATTAATTAATAATAACAATAGCGGCAAAAGCAGTTGAATTTGCTGAAATAAAATAGGTGCTATAAAATTCTATTTATTTCTTTCCTTGCGGATTTCTTTCAAGTTTTTGTTCGTTTTTATCACACTTTGCCGCCATGCCAGTCGCATTGTGTGAGGTCAGGTTTTACAGTGGATCAGTTTCCAGTGCCGTGCAGAATTGTATTTTTAAATCATTTTCGAACTGCCCTTTTTGATTTTTTCTTTACAAAATTGTATTTGTAAAAGTCCCCTGTACATTCATTTTTTTTGCTAAGTTCTGAGTCACCCTGTATATGCTCTTCTTCTATTTTCTTTAACAATATAACGTCAACAGAAATACAGAAAACTATGAAAAATAAGTCTAGCTCTGGTTTCGATCAAATATCTATCAGGATAATAATCTGTCAAAATCTTTACTCGCTCCTTTAACCTACATTTTTAATCTACGTATACAAAAAGGAACATTTCCTGAAAATTTGAAACTTGCATTCGTAATACCATTACATAAGGAGACAGAGATATATTTGATAATTATAGATTTATTGCACTATTGTCATCATCAAGCTATTTGAGAAAATTATATATGACAGAATTTCTAATTTCCTTGCTAATTATAATTTGCTATCACAAAATCAACATGGATTTATAGCTAAACGTTCCAGAATATCTACAACTTATGATCTCACTAACCATATGTATGAAGCTTTAGATAAAAGTTTAGGTGGTAATTTTTTTTATCTCACCCGAGCATTCGATTGCATAGACAAGGGCTTGTTGTTAACAAAAATAAACTCTCTAGGAATAAGAGAACCTTTAAATCAGTTTATTTATTCTTTTCTGTTAAACAATAAAATATCAGTTAAATAGGCAGGGTACCGATTAGAGCCCTTAAATGTAAGTTTCAGTATTCTCCAAGGAAGTATTCTTGAACGACTACTATTTACATCGTTCATGAACGACCTCGATGTCAATGTTACTACAGACTTCAATATTCTGTTAGTTATGTATAGAGATGACACAACCATAAGTGTCTCCTCTAATAGTCCAGACTAGAAGAACTCGAGAAACAAAAGCAAATAATACAGGGCATGACATTAGTGTGTGGACGGAGGATAGCTCCTAAGTCTGCAGTTTATTTGTACATTCATTAATTTGTAAATATTATTATTGGTACTAATTGTTAATTAAATAAATAGAATATAGAAACATCAATTTAAAAAAAATTGTTAACAGCGCCCGAAGAGTTAAAAATAAAAGAAAATTTAATTTAAAAGTTCGTTTACATGAAAACTATCAGAAGTAACCACCCCACATAATATGATATTGTTGGAAAGGTAATTCTATCTGCTTTTCATATTAGCTAATAAAAATAGGTCATTCCATTTAAACATTTTGGATAATTTTTGAATTTGCAAACCTCGATCACTCTGTATAACTGAAGAATAATGACATTTCAGTGTTTATAAGAAATTACAAGACTATCAATGATTGTTTATGTCACAGATTCGTTAAAACTACATCATACTGAGTGCTTACAAAAGGCTGCATCTGAGTCTGTTTTCGGATTGATGAACCTCGACTAGGAAAACGGCCTATCGAAACGACTAACTATGCATTTATGAGGCTCAAGAAATTCTGATATTTACTCTTATAATACTACTCGTACCGCTAATGCTATTTATAGAAAAAATATAAATGTAGCTGGCTCAGAGAAAAGTGCCCTTCATTTTTGTAGTAGAGTATAATAATTATCTGCTGGTTGATATTAGAGAGTTTACCACTTAAAAAAACTATAGGAAATCACTGCACTTATTTTAATCTAGAAACTGTTATTATACCCTAAATTATTTCTTTTTAAATAACTAGGTGATAAATTTAAAAAAATATATTTTGTTATCACTTTTTGTTTTATACAATTTAACTACAGTTTTAAACTAGTTCTTAAATGGATTATTTGATGTAATCTTATATAATTTTATTGATATTTATAAATTCTAACTAAATAAGTATTAGTATTAATATACTCTTATAAACATTTCTATTTTTGACGGTTCACAACCACTGTAGGCCTATGTGAATAAAGGTTGATACTAATATGAAACATTTATAGTTAACATTGACAAAGAAATAGTGGTCAACTTTATTGGAAACAGTAGCAGTTTTCTCCGTGTACAATGAATCACTTCTCCACTTGGTTTAGTCCTGACCTGCACAAAGTAATTCCTTTAGTTATTTTTGCCAGTTCCGCGTTAATTTGTCGCCGCCGCCCTACAATTTAGACTTCGTAGTGGGGAATATGGCGGTCATATTGTAAAGCAGCGGGCATTAGCTTAAACTCAGGTCCGGGAGACGTGTCTCTTTAAGAGCGCCCTAAATTGTAGTAAAGGTGTCAAGATAGCGCCAATTTAGTGGGCAATTGGATGGGAGTAATGCGTCCTTTAAAGGATTGGCCAAGTTGGAACGACTTTCATGACATTATCCTGGAAACGAGCGGACAGGCCGGCCATCAGCTCCGTCGCAGGATACGGTGCGGCGGCGGCAGCGGCCGTCCCTACTCCGCAGGAAATGAGTCGTGCTGCTCGCTTGGCCAGAGGACTAATTAAAACCTATATAACTAACCTAACAGGACCAGGTCCAGATACGATTTGGACATAATTTATCGGCGTTATCAACCCTAGGCTGGAGCCACCTCCTAGTTTATGAGAGCTCTTCCAGCCAACGGCTTCAGATATTTGTAACGAGCCCTGAAATTACTATCTACGGGGCGTCTGTTTCAACCACCTCCTTAAATTACGAGTTAAATTATAACTTATTACTAAATCATTTATTTTTATTTGATTGGAGATTTCTGCCACACTGAAAATATTTTTTTTAAATAAATATACCCTTACGCCAACTGACTGATCGTCAATGGGCTGATTTTATAAATATAGTTTTACCTAACCAGAAATATCTCACACTGAGAAAAAAATGTTTACTACTTTTAACTGCACAATGATCACCGGAACACGTTATCAAAACATTTATTTATTTGTTGATAAGATACCGTACAATATTTTTTCCATGATTACTTACTTTTTTTCTGTATTTATTTGATATTTTGCCACTAGCGAAAATAAAAAAAACAAACCCTTGTGCCAAATGGATCAGTGGTTATTTTTATGAAAAGAGTTTTGTCTGACCTAAAAATCTCACACTGAAAAAAAAAACAGACAAATAAGATATACAAAAACACAACACTTAATATCGCGCACTTTGAAAAGGTCGTTAACGTTTCGAAAATCCACTGTTTTCGTCTCTAAACTTTTTTGACTTTTTGTTTTAGTACCTAGCTTTGACATTAATATTTCAGATAAACCTTGACCATTTTGTTGTTGCATTTAAAAATTACTTTTGTATTCACTATTTCATTTTTGAAAATTTGATCTTTAAAATAAATTTATTATTATTTAATACTACACCTTTCTTTATGTTTATGTGATGCTTTAAATTGAAATTTAAGTGTTAGCATTTGCTGGCTCTCCATACACAATAATTGTTGCATATTATCAATCATCAATTTCAAGTCGTCATTCTTTTTAATTAAAACATCTAGGGTCGATTTATCAAAAGATATTTAAACTTGATTTGACTAAACCTCTTAACAACAGGTAATCAGATGTCTCATACCTTAGCAACCAAAATTTAGTTTAGTTAGTTCAAGGTGCAAGCATTTGTTGTTTTATTCTTCGTGTTGTTAATAAACGACCAAAACTTCATAGGAATATAGCGGGTGTCCCAGAAAATGTGAGTAATCTCTCGGATTTATACAGGGGACATTATAATAACATGACAAGTTCCTATAAAAATTTTCCCTAAAGGACCCCCCACGGAGATACAGGTCCCTAAAAGATGCTCCTAGAAATCGATTTTTTTTTTAATAACTTTTAAAATACTTTGTATAATTTAATAATAACTAAGTCCTAGATTTAGTTCCTTTTACTACCCAACTTACGAGAGCGTGTTGTCAGTAGAGTCCTATGGCAACAAAAACAATATTTTGCTCCAGCCTCATTCATGGAGTTTAAATATCTTCAAAATGGCAACTTGGAAGCTGCAGAATTTATAGGAGGCTTAGTAAAGCGCACTTTTCATTTGAGACAACCAGGGCCTAGACCAGTGTTAGTATTTGATACTTTGTCCAGTGCTTACCTCGAAGGAAAAGTGCCTATAAATAAGCACAAAGTCGATGCTGTCAAGAAATTATTGAAATATATCCCAGAACGAAATGAACAGCATAAACTTTTTTATGAAGCTTATCTTACATGGCCCACAAATTTGGAAGAAGATAATATTTAGATACTTAGTTGAAATAATAATGTTCTGAAAGTAATTATAATTATTATTTAAATTTATTTTTAATTATAGCAGTTAGGTTTTAAAAGGAACTAACTCCACTATTGTTTTTTTTAATATTTTTTAAAAAACATAAAAGAATAAATTAAACATTATATAAAAACTATCCCACATATATTTGGTTTCAATCTGTCATAATAATATTTTATACTAAATTCAAATCTAGATTTAGTTTAGTTTTTTCTAATTTCCCAACATTTTGGTTTTTTGGAGTTAATTCCTTTTAATCTCAGCAATTCAATTCTTATTTATTTAAATCGGTAGATGTCATGGCTACAAAAAACAAAGGGAAAACAAGTGTAAATAAAAGTGGCATATTTTAGATAGGCACAGAAAGAAAATTTCAACGGTTTATTTCTCTTTCCGGTTGTAATAAAAATCATATTAAACAAAAATAGTTTTTTTTTTCTCAAAAACATTTAATTCTATCGATATCAACCAAGAATGCTTTTTCCAGCTTAAGATTCAAGCTATCTAAAAATTTTATTTTTGTGTCTTTATCGTGAAGGGTGTAAAAAATTGACATTATTGTGCTACAGCTAGTCCGTCCCTGGCAAACTAAATAAGCCAAATAGTTTTCATGGGTCAATTTTTAAGGAGTCTTATCTATTGTTTATCGTATTAACAAATAGTTAAATTTAAAGAATATGTAAATTAGAAAAAAAGACGGTTTAGGTTTTGATAGACAAACTTTATAAGTGAGATAACAACTGATTTTAAAAGGTTCGATATGAATGAACGAGGGGCATAGAAGTCCAGACATTTTTTCAAATCACTTTTTCTCAAATATTTCTAAGGGTGTTTCACATAGACTAAGGGAACTTACACCAATTATTTATCTAATTAAAAATACAAATAAGCTGGGTTGGCATATAAATACGTAACCTACTGGTAGAGAAACTGGAGCTTGCTACCATTTGCGATTCCATAATTGTATTTTAAAGCAGTACTGAATAATATCTTCTAAAGACGAGTTCTTGTAAGTGGATTTTAGTTGACAAACTCTTTGTTTGCATATTTCAATAAAAACTGATCAACAGTATCTATTTTAAAATGACGTCGATTACAGCTGATCAGGGAAGTATAGAGGTAAAAGACGAACACAAAAAAATGATCAAAATTCAACCGCTTCAATTATGTTTCAACTTGTTAGTGATTCGAAAATGACTCAATGTTTTGAACGATAGAATTTGGATAGATAAAACTGTTTTTGATTCACTTGAAAATTAGTCAAATAAGTTAAAACAAAAGTGCACGATTCAACTAAAATCGATTCTTGAAAACATCTCCCAATAAACAAAAGATTTTAAACAACAAAATTAGGAAAAAATACAACTAATTGTTGTCACTAAAGTAGTACAGTACAAGTAGAACTAAAGTACAGGGTGTGGCTTAAGTAGGTATGTAAAAATATTTCAATTGACCCGTTCTGTTACTTTCTCGAGAAAAGTGTATATGAACCTATGGCCTACACAGCTTAACTTTCAATATACAGTGTTAGTTTTTGAAAGTATTGACAGTATTTACACAAACATCCATTATATTATATGTTTGGCGTAAACTTATGAAACTTACACTAGTTATTTAACTAAATAAAAGTAAAATTTCGCTAATTTCTAAGTAATTATATCGATCACTGGCGGAGATACTAGGAGATACCGCCTAGAATATCGATACCACGAGTATTTGGAAATTCTTAGATACAGTTTTCAAAGAAAAAATACCTCTTCTCTTTATCTGAAAACGAGCCATTTCTAAGTAACTATTATTACTTTATTTAAAACGAGCTTACTACACAGATGAATAAATCAACAATGAATGAATTAATCAATATATTCACTCGTTTTACAGAAAGAAGTATTGGATTTTATTTATAAACACGACTTCAAATTAGTACAATCCTTACAATACATTTATATTAATGCTATATTTATATTTTATATTAAAGCAGTATTTATATAGTTTTATTGGTCACAGTGAATATTGTTAATACCATTACACTTTTTTTTCTAATTCATCAACTTCAAAAACCCTACTACTCCTTCTTGTAGTAAACCAGTATAAAATATATTTTACATCTATATTAAAATTTCAGCATCGCGGAAGACTCTTACCGAACACGACATAAAAATTAAAATTCAAAATCAACCCCGAGAGCGGCTTTTGCCCGCGCTCCCGAATAATGTAAATATTTGTATACTTCGGAGAGTAATCGAGTGTGGAAGGGTAGTTTTTAGTGGTGCATTCGAGTACATCAATCGGCGTGTCGCGGGCTGATATGCGAATATCTACTTTATGGGCCACCTGTTGCTCCCGGCAGCCACCCCCAGGCCCCCGGCCCGGCCGCCGCCGCCACGATTTAACCCTGCACTTGACGAAAACCACCGCAGAAAAAGTTCCGACACGAAAAGTGCTTCTTGCCAGCCAGTGGCGTAGGCACTAACGCGTAATAAGGGCGCCGCTAATAGTACCTAACTAAAAATTAATTTCTTTACGTATTATCCTTCATATTATCAATTGTCACAAGTTGACTGAAAGTGAATTATATCGCTTCAAAATATCGCACCACTAAAAATGGATCTAAATTCCAAAGTTGATTTTTTCGCGAAAAAACCTTATATCGACCACCTTCTTTTAGTTATAAGTTAATTCCCCAGTAACATCTCTAATACAGATGTTTTTATTGAAATTTTGATTTGCAACATATACAAAATGCAAGAGAGTAATTTATTTTTCGATTCAAGTCATTATTTTTGTTAATGAGATACAGAGTTAAATTAGGTACTTCCACCAGATTTTTGTAAAAATTTAGAAACTGAAGAAATAACAGTAGTAATAAAAAAATCAATAACAATGGCTTTGGTGGTATTAAAAACGTGCTCACAGAAATACGAAACGACATCAATCAAGAAAAATTACTTGGTTTTGAGTACGAGTCATCAATGTGAAACTGTTATTGGAAGTATTCATTTATTTTCTTCTTTGTCTACGTCATTGGTTTTGTTATTTTATTTTTTCATCGATTTTTTTTATTGTTATCATATACTATTGTTTTCATTATTTAAATTTTAACAATAAACTGTTGTGCTTTAATTGTATCTCAATCGATAAAAAACAATGACGTGTAGATCAAAATGCAAATTGTTCAGAAGAGATAGGACTATAGTATGAACGAAAGTTTGAATCAAACAGAGATTTGTTATTTACACTCTACAGGATGTTTCAAATTTCAGAGAAGAAACTTATTCTCCCTTGCAATCTGTATTTCAATTAACATAAATTTCTGTGTTACTGAAAAACAAACCTGCAACAACAAAAGAAAAATCGTCAAGATCAGATTAGCAGTTCGCGAGAAAATCTAATTTGAAATTAGGAATCATACGTTAATTTTGATGAAAAGTGTATTTGAATCAAACATGTATTAGTGCTATAAAATCGACAAACTGCATAAATGATATTTTATGCGTATTTTAAATCTACAGATATTTTATGTATAAAATTTAAATATAAATCCAAATTACAGTACAAAAGATGTTAAGTACAACTGTAATTTTTTTATCCACAATATCTCCTCAGTAAATTAAGTAATCTTAATATTAAGATTATATCTTAAAATTTAAACATAATTACCAAGAAATAAAAGCAAAACTAAATGTTGGTGATTATTTAAGTTTAGCTCATATTAATGAATGTTGTGGTGCTCAAAAATGACAAGAACTTCGAAAATTTCCCACTGAAAGACATTCCCGAGTGTAAAATGACCAAGCATAATCTTGCCTCGCCGCCCCTGAAGTCCCCAAAACGCCGACTTCTCCGTGCCACTACGCTTTTAAAATACACTTTGTACGTCTTTATTTTCCTGTCTTGTTTAACGCTGGATCTTATGTAGTCTGCCTTGTCGGAGTTATCTTTCAATAAAGATACTTAGTTATGACTAATGTTGCCTTCTGTTAACAACGCAAAATTATTTTTCTGTAATTTTTATGACTGGATCTATTCTATGTACTCGTATTTTGACTGATAAATACATTCAAGATAGTTGATATTTTTATTTAAATGGTGCCTTGAAAGTATAAAAAAATGCAAGTTTTGCCATTTATTATTGCTATTGACGTTTCCTTAGAAACTAAAAAACGTATTTTATATCACTCCTTGCCCTAGAAGAAACAGTTATATGTATGTAGTTTGGTTTATGACATTTGCATGAAAAAAAAAATGTTTTTGGCATTGTAACTTAGGTTAGTAAATTGGTAAATAAAATGGTTATTAATTCATTTTACAATAACGTTTATTGATTTAACCGTGCAAAATGTTAGAAATCTGTCAAGAAACAATAAAAATTATTTACTATATTTGAAATATTTGATAAAGGGTTGTTTTATCGAGCAAGTTATATTTATGCCGAATGAGCTAAAAACTGATTCTGTGCTACGATTGTCTATTGATTGTCTATGGATTAGTAGTCTATTGTAGATTATTTAAAAATGTATGTTTCACCCAATAGGTTTCGTTTCCTAACGGTCTTGTTAAGTGAGATTTTGTCCTGATCCTCCAAGAGCTGTACTTTGCCAAATATAGACAACACAGCCCATTCCCCTGCCGGGCAGTGCAACATATTCATTCTATTTCTTCACTTTCTAAGGACAATCAGCAATTAATCTCTTCCAGGCTCAGCTTTTCAATGGATTTGATATAAACGGCTTACCAAGAGCTGGTTCTGGTCCAATGAAATTCGAGGCATCAACCTCCCTAGCTAGATAAACTGGTGGTTCGTTCTCTTGGAGATTTGAATAATCAGCAGAGAGCGGACAATTTGTGACTTTAACCTTGAACATAGATATGTCATTCATAAACCTAGATACATTACCCATGACGCAGTGGCGTGTCGGGTATGCATCGGAAATTTACGAGATAATTCACGAAAATTCCACGGTACATACATTTTTAGGCGTTATAAAATATTTAGAAAATCAGAAATTGTATACTACATATTTATAAATAAAGTTCGATTAAAAATAGTGTCGTTCTTATAATTGGAAATTAGGAATCAATGTAACGAATAACCTCAGGCGACGCACATGATAGAATAGTCCAACTCACGCTCCATTCATAACAGGGCTGCAGTTTGAATTCTGACCAATAGGAATTTGATAAACGCAACCGATGTCGACGGATGGACTAGAGATGGGCGCGAGTGTCATGCGCATTTCTTTAGAACTAAATTAACTTAATTATTTTCTCGTTATTTAACCTATTCACATGATTTATGGATTTTAAATAAAGGGTACAAATCTTCGCGAGGATAATACGATATATTTGCTATACATAATAATTATATTTTGCATAGTTTATACACAAATACGTTTTTGAACGCGTACACATCTCTACCAAAATTTGACCTATTCTTCGGGTTGAAGACACACATTGTCCGCTCTCTAATGATCAGATACAGGTAAACTAGAGTCATTTTGTTATTTCCTAACTGCACGTTGATTAAATACCACAGCATACAAACAGACTTTTATCGACTTCAACACCTTCTGAAATTTTGGACACCAGCAATTTGATGTGTCCCATGGTGTCAGCTTCCAGCGTATTGATAGCCGCTTTACAAATTTGGATACTGCCGACCTAACTTATCTCTTCAATTATACGCATAGATGGTAAATCCAGGAGAATATCCAGAGCAACTGACGATACGTCAAGATGCTTCTATCTTCTACGAAAATACAGGAAGTACGTCCAGAAGGTCATCACAAGAAGTGACTTAAGTAGTACCTCATCTTGTGGATACGACCGTAGAATTGCCTTTATGGTTCTATTTTCCAATTTTGCCCAGATCGTATAACAGACTCGATTCCTCTAGAGCTGCTGTATAGAGTGACGCATTATTTAATACATTTTCATTGTTAAGGAATACCGTTCCGTTATCGCAATTCCTTTTTATTGAAAATATTAGGTGAGCTTCCCGACCAGAGTAATCGGTATGCCAATTCTGTCAATTTAAAAACCTTTTAGGAGTAGGTACTGGTGGACATTTAAAGGGTACACATTATTAAGGGGATGCATACTAAACCTCTGAATATTCATCCAATTCCTTTTCCAAACTTTTCCATAGAAATGATGTGACGTTATGTGAATGATTTAGACCTTAACATCTTCTCGGCCTATTTTAGATATATTTTATGAAGTAAACAAATGAGTCAGTTTCCCACTTCTCTCGACCATCACTCACTTGCAGTTGAACAACTCGCAATCAGTTGTGCAGTTAGGTTATACTACAAAGTTAGTCTTTTTTTAAACAAATAATCCCCCCACCTAAGTCAGCCAGTCGCGGAAAACAACAGCCCTTGCGCCAATAAATTACAGTGTTTGTTAGCCTCCTATTTTTGACATAATGTAACAAATGTCTCCTAAAACTTTTTAAATATTTAAAGTCGTTTAATACTATAGATTAGATTATAATTTTATTCGCTGGACATATTGATATTTTTAAGTATTTTAAAAGTAGCATAATTTTTTTAAATTGCACCGTAGTTTTTTACATTTTCGATTGTTCAGAAAGGGCGACTAGAGGCCATATACCAAAGATATCACTCCCTGGATCCCAAAGAATGCTCGCCTCATAAGTTTAACAGCTTTATGAACTTAATTAGCCGTATTTCTTACATTCCCCGGCACTTTTGCATGATTCATGTGGCGGTGCAAATAAGACATTTAAAATTACAGGTGGTTTAAGTTATCTCACCTCTTGATAATAAGACCTCTGTAATTACGATCACACGATGGTACTTAATTTGGGCTAATTGCTATCTTAATGGGACCGGAGGAGTTGTTTCTATAACACGTAAAACTGCTTCCTTAATGCAAATAATCGCATATCAACGTTTATCTAAGAGAAAAACTGTTCCATACGAATAAGAATGATGGTACCTATGATATTTCAAATAATGTACTCACATAAAACTGTATTCTTGTATCGCGCAAACACCGCAGAAATCACACAATAAAAAGGATGCGTTATTTACCGATTTGTGTAAAAAGACTGTTTTGAAAATTACATGAACATTTTTGAACTAACAGGACTGAATTTTACAATGTTCAAACTCAGAATGGCTAAGTTGTATTAAGATGTCCAATTGTTGTTTTGTTGTTGTTGTAGTAATTGTTTTATTTCCCAACAAATAATCATATATACATATTAAGAGGAAACCTTTCGATGATGCGATGTCAGCCGTTACTTCAGTACTGGAGAATCTAGCGATGATTTTAAAATTTCTTTACGCAATTATCCCTTCTCAATTTTGCATGGTAATGCAATTAACTCCATAAATGAACTACCGAAAGTGCCCTTTTTACAAATCGCGATACCCCTCGAACAAAGGCCCTGACAAAGGCCCACGGGTTTAGAGTGAGCTTTTTGCGTTATCTGCCGGCTTCTGCGGGGGATGATGGTCGTTGTGAGTGACAGATCTTGGCGTGTTTAGATGGAAGGTTGTTCCCGTGCATAGGAATGGCCTACTTGTAGCGATGCCCTGTCGGGGTTCGGTATTTATGGGACCATTCGCCGCCGCCTCCGCCCCGCCGCGACCCGCGCCATCCGAGAGACCGTCTTCCAGCTTTATGCAGATAAGCCGCTTTAATTGCCTCGGAAGAGCACGCTGGCTGCGCCGTGGCGTACCTGCTTTCTTTGTCTCGAAGCTGTTTTGTATTTTGAAGTGCTAGAAACGCATCTCAACCTCAACATCAACGGGATTTAATAAATCAATTAGGTACTGATCAATATTAGTAAATTTTAATGACTTCTTGTCTTAATAATTTGCGACGCATCCGGGGCTACTTTCTGCATTCGGTGTTTTTTTTTTTTCTAAAGACTACTATATCACAAGAAAATCTTTGGATCGCTTCATACCAAATAAAGGTATAAACGAACCACTGATCTAAAACGCTAGTTTTTGAGATACACCGAGTGAAAATATTGTCCGAAATTATGTCACATAGTATTAGTTTTTCCTCCGTGTATTGCGGATTTGCTCCCTGTAAGCAAACGGATTATTATTAAACTATTTTCGTCCTACCAAAAATCTCATTGAAAAAAGTAGACAAATGAAAAACAAAATTACACATCGCACTATATCAGACACATATCAGTTATAGTTAATGTTTCGAAAAATCAATCTTATTTCGTTATCAAAACTGTGAACGAGTTTTTTTTTACTATTAAACCTAAACGCCATTCTCAGTCTTGATAACGAAAAAACTTTAATATTAGTTTTATAAAGAATGGCCCGCTTGGCACAAAAGTTTATTTAATTTTTCACATGTGGCAAAACAGAGATTAAAAAACACTGAATAAAATTAAAAATTTACATTTTTATTCAGAAATTAAACATGTCTGACATGCCTTGGTGAAACCACAGACAAAATAGCTATCGCCACAGACCGCTCCTGGAATAGGCCAGCAGTTTTAAATTTCCGAATTGCCGGTAGAGTACACCACCAGCAGAATTTTAGGAAGAATCAAATACAGCGTATCCTAGCAACATATAAACAAGACTTTGATAATGTTGCCAGGCGTACTTACGGATTTCTTATGCACACTTTTTTATCAATATCTGTTTTTTTGCGTTACTGTATTTACTTCAATGTATGATGTAGGTATTGATAAAAATGTTTTTAAAGAATCAACGAATATCTATGTATNATTAAAGATAAAAATGGAAACCTAATAGGAAATAATGTTACTAACATTGGTTTAGCGCAAGGGTCTCCGATAAGCCCTTTATTATTTAATATTTACATTCATGATATTCAGGAAAAACTACCCTCAAATATTAAAATCATATCTTATGCAGATGACATTGTTATTTTATGCAGTGGGTACCAGATAGAAAATTTAATTGAACAAATTAACAAAGCTCTAAGTCAACTCCAGGTTTGGTTTGAAAAACATAATCTCACGATTTCTAGCAACAAAACTCAAGCCGTTATATTTAGAAAAGGAAATTCCAAAAAAATAACAGGCAATACAAAATATAATAATAACAACATCACATGGACAAAGGAGGTAAAATACTTAGGGATAATATTGGATCATAATTTAAATTTTAATAAACATACAACGTATATTATAGATAAAATTAAAAAAAATATGAATATCATGCGTGCATTATGTGGTACCTGGTGGGGCGCAGACCCTAACACTTTGCATAATATATATAAAAGTCTAATTAGAACTCATTTAGATTACGGATGCCAAGCAATCAGTCCCCTAAGCAAAAGTAATAACAACAAAATGAAAAAAATACAATACCAAGCCCTAAGAATAATAACAGGATGTATGAGATCAACCCCGAGAACAGCTTTACTAGCAGAATGCGCAGAAATGTCAATTGATTACAGAAAAATATGGTTAACAATTAAATATTTAACAAAGGTTTATTCAATAATAGATCATCCTATCCAAAATATAATTGAAGACCTTCATGAATATTGTACATTAAAAGTTAATTATTGGAAAAACAGAGAGGAACCAATAATAATTAAAACATACAGGGATTTTTCACAATACTTTAAACAGATTAAAAAATTAGATAATATACCATTTTTTGTATATGAATACGATCATCAAATGCATACTTTAGATTACAAGAATTTAAAACTAAAAAAGGGTGTAGATAACAATAACGAATTCAAATACCTAATAGAACAATCATATTCGGATTATTGTCAAATTTTCACAGATGGATCTCTAGATCCTGTCGAAGAAAAAGTGGGTGTGGGTGTATTCATACCACAAACTAATTACTCCTATCATGATAGCCTCCCCAAATTTACACAAATATGCACAGCAGAAATCGTTGCGATAAATAAAGCTTGTAGTTACTGCCTGATAAACAATATCAAAAAAGCGGTAATTTTCTCCGATTCTCAGGGCGCCTTGGAAAAAATAACTTCTTACAAAAATTATAAAAGAAAAGATTATATCACGATTCTAACAAAAGAAATGATCATTAATTCTAATAATAATGGAACATGTATTGAATTAGCATGGATTCCGGGACATACTAATATTCTAGGTAATGAAAATGCAGATTGGCTAGCAAACTTAGGGAAACATTTTGCAGTCACCAACAACATTCCACTAGATAAAAATGACATTTTGATTGCATGCAAAACATTCCTTAATAATAAATGGCATCATTTTTGGGAAAACGAGTTGAAAAATAAAGGTAAATGGTACTCGGGGGTACAGTATAGGTTCCCCAAAAAACCGTGGTTTCAATCATTCCCATACTTTAACAGAAATCACTGTTCTACAATGATACGTATGCGTACTGGTCATTGTCTCACCGAAGCACATAAATTCAAAATTGGTGTTAATGATAGCCCAGAATGTGAATGTGGCCAAATAGGTGATTTAGATCATATCATTTTTGAATGTGAAATTAACAAAATTCCAAATATTGACATATATTATCTAATTGCCCAAGCGTGTAATACACCAACCCCGATTAATGTAAAACTAATAATGATGAATTTGACTGTAGAAGGATCAATAATTCTAATGAATTTTTTAAATACCAATCAAATAAATTTATAAAGAATAATGGAATATTTGAATTAAGTTAAAAAAATAAAATAAAATAATAATAAATAAATAAAAATAAAAACAATAACAAATAAAAAAACAACATATGAATGGGTCACTGTGTACACAAAGGCATACAAGGATATGTGAATATAACAAAACAGAATATATTAATAACAAAATTGAAAATAAAAAATACAGGCAAAAAAATATATATGTGTATATATGTATATTTATATACACAGGTAGGACAAAAAATACAAAACCCCTCTATTCATATCCTGGGATTCTTAAACCGAGGCAACATTTCAGGTGTGTAATGCTCCGCAGTTGCCCCGGAGCGAGAAGAGTCTTTCCTTTGTTGTGCTATCTGTCTTACTAACCCCTTTCGGCGAAAATCCGAACACAAATCTGAAGAAAGTTAAATCTCCGAGGACATGGGAACTCCCAGACATACCACCCGGTATATCCTCCGAGAATGTGTTATAGAATAAAGTGTGAACCTGGCCAAATACATATAAATGTTAGGCCATCAATTGAGAAGAAGAAGAAGAAGAACTCTAAAACCTATGAGAATTTATTTAAAATATTATTTTAAGGTAAAACCCCTAAAGGTTAGCACATTAAGTATAAAACTGACGCATTTTAATTATTTTCTCATATTTTTTTCCCTTTTAGACATTTGGTTTGGTGTTAAAAAAGTTAACTTATTCATGTACCTACATCAGATGTGGATTTTTTAAAAATATGTAGCATTAAGTATTCCTTAAATAAATATGTGTCACTAATGGTTGATAAAAAATTACCTAAAGTGACATATCTACGAATTACAGATTGACAATTATTTATTTTATTATACAGGGTGTATCTAAATAACACCGAAAAAATTCAAGGGGCGATTCTCCGATGAAAATTAATAGGGGTCTTTGGTATAAAATTTTTTGAAAAAACCCTCCCCTGAAAAGTTACGCCCCTCCTAAAATTACAAAAAAAAATTGTTTTTCTTTTTTATCTTCCACGTACATCAAGCTAAAGAAACCAAACTTGGTGAACATTATCTGTCAATAAAACTACACTTTTTGAATTTTTTTCAACCCTGAACTATTTTTGTAAGGGGTTGAAATAATCAACCCCTATGACATTTTTTCTTATAATTTTTTTTTCGATAAAATTTTTTCCTTTTAAAAAATATGTCTAAAAAACCCCATTCATTTACTAACTTTTTGATCTCTTCAAGTTTCTTCGAAAAGTTAAGGATTTATGACAAAAAAAAATAAATGTATTGTAATGTATTTTTAAAAAGATGAGCTGTTTAACGCGAGTGTATTTTGCCGAAAGATCTAGTGGCCTGTTCTTTACAATGGAATCCGTAGAAACAAATGTCAATGTCATTTATTGTCATATTAAATAACATTTTATTAAAAAACACTCAACCAAATAGTTGACCTATGATTCTACTAGGCTAAGAAGTTTGGAACTTAGACTAAAAGTGAACAAATGATGAATAATGTTATAACAGTAACAAAAAATAAAAATCTGTCGGATATTGACAATACAATCTACAAAAAATGTTGAAAATGATTGCCTTCAGCTTCAATACAAGCATCTACTCTTGTTCTCATAGAATTGCGTATGCGTTCAAATATTCCTGGTGAATTTTTTATCGTTTCACACCCTGCTACAATGCGGTTTCGCAAATCATTGATATCTTCAACTGGCCTTGAGTAGATCAAAGATTTCAGATATCCCCATATGCAAAAATCCAAAGGATTAAGGTCAGGGGAGCGGGCTGGCCAATTTACATATCCTCCTCGACCTATCCATCGATTGGCATACACCTCATCCAAGTGACGTCTTGCACGTATACTAAAGTGGGCTGGTGCACCGTCGTGCATAAACCATAAACGTTGCCTAATTTGAATGGGAACTTCTTCAAGAATAATAGGTAATTCTTCGAGAAGATGACAATATGAGTCACCATCTAATCGTCGTGGAAGAAAATAGGGACCAATTAAATGATCGTCGATAATTCCGAGCCACACATTTAATGAAAATTGATACTGATGATTTCCTTCAAAAAAGTCATGAGGATTTTCCTCAGCCCAAATATGATTGTTACGAAAATTTCTAATACAGTCTCTTGAGAAATTCGCCTCGTCAGTAAATAAAATATTTCTTAAGAACTGCGGCGCTTGGCCGATCATATTAATAAGCCATTGACAAAAAACCACACGTGGTAAAAAATCTCGAATCAGTAACGACTGCACCCGTTGGAGATGATAGGGATATAACTGTTGTTCTTTTAAAATTCTAAAAACTACCGAATGGCTTACATTTAGGACACGAGCTATTTTCCTGGTACTAGTTTCTGGGGATTCCTCAATTAAATTAAGTACGGCTTCATCGACAGCTTCAGTTCTAACTTCTCGGCTACGGCCACAGTCATGACTTCTCTTTTCAAATTTTCCAAGTTCCCGCAAGCGTTGGTGAATATTTGTGAACGTAGTATGGTGGGGTAATCTACGCTCTGGGTACTGTTCAGCATAAAGTCTTTGCGCTTCCAATGCATTACCGTTAGCATACCCATATGTAAAATGCATATCTGCCATTTCTAAATTCGAATAGTTAACCATATTTTCGGTTTATTAACTAATATTTTCTACACAAAATCATGAAACTTGTGAAATAGTAAGAAACAGTAACAATAAATGACATTGACATTTGTTTCTACGGATTCCATTGTAAAGAACAGGCCACTAGATCTTTCGGCAAAATACACTCGCGTTAAACAGCTCATCTTTTTAAAAATACATTACAATACATTTATTTTTTTTTGTCATAAATCCTTAACTTTTCGAAGAAACTTGAAGAGATCAAAAAGTTAGTAAATGAATGGGGTTTTTTAGACATATTTTTTAAAAGGAAAAAATTTTATCGAAAAAAAAATTATAAGAAAAAATGTCATAGGGGTTGATTATTTCAACCCCTTACAAAAATAGTTCAGGGTTGAAAAAAATTCAAAAAGTGTAGTTTTATTGACAGATAATGTTCACCAAGTTTGGTTTCTTTAGCTTGATGTACGTGGAAGATAAAAAAGAAAAACAATTTTTTTTTGTAATTTTAGGAGGGGCGTAACTTTTCAGGGAAGGGTTTTTTCAAAAAATTTTATACCAAAGACCCCTATTAATTTTCATCGGAGAATCGCCCCTTGAATTTTTTCGGTGTTATTTTGATATACCCTGTATATTTTTCTGTGATTCGAACTTTTGATCACAATCACATATTTAATATAATCTTAAAATTATGGTGGTTTCATTTTTCTCTAAGACAATTACTATTTTATTTTAATTGTGCACAGAATAATAGGTATATCTAAACGATATTTAAAATCAAATCAAATGTCAATAAATAAAATCCTGTTCTCTTCGAAATTGGATTTATGGTTCTAGTTCGTGTTTGTCTGATCCTGATTCAGCGATCATGATTCAAGACTGAGAGCAAAAGAAAACGGCTAATAAATCAATTTTTTTCTTCTTCGTTTATTTTTAGTCTGGATCCACATGCATGCGTGATCATGGATCCGTTGTAACCATGTGATCATCAACATTCAATCCATGACAGAGTGTCAAGTCGCTTTACTGATGAACAATTGGATGTTGATGGTCACGTGGTTACAACGGATCCGTGATCACGCGTGCATGTGGATTCGGGTTCAGTATTTTCAGTGTTACAGATAAAAAACTGGTTCTGAATCTGAAGTCACACTGAGAGGATGCCTCAAATCTCTCTTTTTATTGGTAGTTGTGAAGAAACTATATAAAGTCTAATTTTAAAACACAACTACTCTACATTTTTACAAAATACACTTACCTGTTCACAGTAAGTAATATCTACGTCGGCCAGCACGCAAATGGTGTGTCTACTATATACTACTGACGGAACAGATTATGTGCTATGTGGGTGTTCTAGTCAAAAACATGTCTCGACAAAAATTTCATCTTTTAAAAAATACCAAAATGAACTTTAAATCGATTTCACCGTAACTATATACCTTACTTAGGGATTTCCAACATATGAAAGTGTCTTTATTACACTTAACCAACGCCGGCACCTCTGCTTTTCTTGCAATTTACACCGGACTTAAAATAACGCACAGGTTCGTTAATAAAACCGTACGCGATAAACTAAATAATTAAAATCGCATTTTGCAATTAATTGAGCTTATAATCACCACGGAAATGAATAAATTACTTTAACTATAATACGAGCGTCGGTTTTCCATCATTCACGGGACAAAACTGATTGTGACGTCACAGTCACACTGACATTCAGTTGTTGGTCTTTTTATTATTGGTTATTGTATTTTCATAGCCAGCTAAACCAAAGGATCCATGAGACAACGTGAATATAATAATTAAAGTAGTTTCCACATGCACTGATTACTTGCGTCAATTGACTGGCGCCAGTTTCTTTGCGTATGGAAACAATCATCATAGTGGTGCTAGTATAATGACGGCACTACGGCACTAGTTTATGCGCCAGTAAAGTAAACATAAGTACCTACTAAGTAGAGTTTCTGCAAGCAGTGATTCCTGACCCAATCTTTGCATATGAAACTGTATTATATGTTTTGTGTATGAAACCATGTAAAATTGTGGCCACCAGTAAAGTGGCATCAAAGAAATGGCCAACGGAAATTATAATTAGATGTTTCAATTAGCTTTCCTCTTTTTTATGAGCTAGCTCTTCGATTAAGCTGTCAGATGACCTAGAGATTTCTAACGTAATATGCATGTGCACACCCATCATCTGTACTATATTTTTCTTTGCAATTTCTTGAGAACAAATACCTACTGATATTTACACTACAGTAAAGCTTGCAGTTGAAGCTACTTATGATGAAATATGTGGAAACGGGTATACTAGTCCCAGCTGCTATGATGCCAGAGAACTGGCATATGGTAGGTACTGACACCAGTAAATATTGCCAAAAATTACTGTCGATCGCTTTTAAAATGCTCTTTAAAGTGTATTTTAACTGTTATAGTGTCAAAAAGTAGTAATAAAAACAGTTTTTTATTCTTCAAAAATAATGCTTTCCACACCCAAATTCTTTAATAAAGGAAGAGTGGTAACAATGAAGATTCAATACGCTATCATCAAAAGTTATACAGACTGGTAGGGTCACCCTGTCAGTTTTCAGATCAATGCTGATTTTCAATAAATTTTGTAAAAAGTGTAGGTGAGATATAACCTATAAGCATATTATTTTAAGCAAAAAAGTTCATATAAACATGTATCCGAAAAGCGCTACAGCATTTAACAGTTTCTGAAACCATTGAATGCATGTAGAAAATTAAAATGAACTAAAGTGGTTTTTCAAAGTTAAAATTTTAATTTTAGTCTCTTGGTTCAATAATAGTTTTATTTTAATTTTCAAAATATACTGTTCACTCTTTTATGCTTTCCTAGAGAAAAAGATTTCATGTGAAATTTTCGTAGTTTTAAGTAGTTTTCGATAAAAATCAAGTGAAAGATAATCGGGCACAATCTCAATTACAAAATGTTTTTGGAAAACACTAGTAATAAAAAAATCTTCGACATCAACTTTATTAGCAAAATAATAAAATTTCTTATGCATGGTTTATGTATGGCGGTTTAACCCCGACATACATATCGAAGATGTCATATCAGAAGGGCATACGGACCAAATCTGAAATTTTACAGGAAATGAAAAAAACGTTTTAGGAATCAAGATTTAGAATGAATTTGTCGATTTTGCCAATATAATAAGACCAATACTTTATAGTTCATTGGAGAGATTTAACATCTAGTAAAATGCCAACATGTAATTGATTTCCAGCTCATGCGCCCTTCTAATATTAGGATGTTCGAGGAACGTGTATTAAATTTATTTAAATAATAGGCGTATAGTATACAAAAATATGCTTTATTAATACAGTAAGAGTATTAATACCAACTAAAATTTGTTACATTTAATTTCGGTGCAGTTTCCTCTTTATAAGTCATTCTCATATTTGTTGTAGAGATGTCTCGTCATTAAATTCTTCATCATCGGAATTTTGGGAACTATTTATTACTGGCAATGACACTGGCACATAGACAATAAATTGTTATACTTTAATTTATTTATAGGAAGCTTTTCAGAATATAGCGATGTTGTAACATTGACCGGGTATTTAGGACACTTACAAAATACCAACAAACAACACAATTTTTCACAGGTTTAACCAAATTTAAAATTATGTGAAATTTACCAAATCAGCTGAGGGCGTATAAGCCAATACTGTCTAGCAGGCATAAAAGAAATACAGAAGTATCTGAAGGGCGTATGAGCATACGACTATCTGATATAGTTTTGTAAAATTGGTTCATACGCCTAAGTAAAATGCGTTAGAATAGAGTGTTGATGTTGATGAATATATACGCCCTTCTGATATACTAAGCGAATTGATTAAATGAGGTCATATGCCCTAAAAAACCAAAACCGACTATAGTGGCTCTTACGCCCTTCTGATATGATGCCCTCGATATAATATGTCATATTTTCAATTTCATTGCTTGCTCCTCAATACCTATCGGCACAAAGAATTGCTTTGTACCTACTGATCTTATCTATTTACTGGATATAGGGAGGTGTAATTCAATGCTGGTCGGGACTGTAACCCATAGAGTAATTGTCTCCCACAATATCATTAGTTAAATGACTTAAGCAAAAATAAGAAAACACGGATATTATTTCCTTTCCAATTTCTCCATTTTTAACCACCATTTCTCCTCACAGTTGTATTCATATTTTTGTTTGATTTGAAGGCATCAAATTGCATAAAAAGCATTAAAAATGTGAAATGAACCTTATCTTACAAAATTGAAAATAAATTTTGAACTATTCTTAAATAGCTTTGATTTTACCATTAATTTCTGGTAATACCAATATTAGACTGAAAAATATATTTTTAACTAGGTACATTTTGATAATTTTTACTATAAAATCGGGTATTAGAAAAATATTTCTGATAAGTTTTCGATCATTTGGTCAAGAATTGGGCAATCACTGTTCGTATATGCCTTGATTTCCTTTTATAACTTCTAACCAGGTGGTAAAAAAATTGACCCTTTTTTGACTGGCAAGTTTTACATGGGTCTTCAATTTATTTTTAAGACATTTTTTTCCTTAATCTTTTGAAATATGTTTTTTCCATTATAAAGTGTCTTCCGAAAACTCTCTCTGTTTCAACGTTTAATTCAGGTGTGATCAATTAATATCCAGTCAAGTAGCAGTTAATCGAAAGAGGTAAAAAATGAGTTTTCAATTAATCTTTCACTCAAAAAATTTTCAAATGAAAAAAACTATTTTGCAAAAAAAAAGAATTTTAATGAAGTTGTCAAGGTTTAAACTCAAAACATCTACTGAATAATCAAACACCGGTGCAGTGAACTTAATATCCCATGAGAAAAAATGTATTCTTTAGTGACGTTGCACACAGTGCCATCTAGTGTGAAGTATTAGAAACTACACATTATTTCTCGTTTTTTTTTATCGCAGTCCAAATTAGATTTACTTCAAGTACGGATTCTCAGATTTAACCTTTTTTTTTATTTCATGATGCACTTGAAATTCATTGAAATTCAGGTGAATAACACGGCTCTTATCTTAACATATCATTTATTCACAATAATCTCATAAATGATAAAATACTTTCCACTTAATTCTATTCATAATAAATACAGGTAATAAAAGTCTTGTAAATACACAATAGCTAGTAACAGTGGACTTACCTAAGCGATTTTCTTGAATGTGAACAAATTATTAAGCAATGGGTCGTCAATACTCTCCGAGGTTAAATCAAAGTTCACATCCAACAAAGCGCTCGTAGTCGTTTTTGTGGCGTTCGAATGTTGATGCATCCTGAAAAGAAAATAAATAATTGATGCAATTTTCATAAGATTTAAAATTTTAAATATAGGGTGGACTATTAGCATTTTTATTATTCGAGATTCAAACAAAATGTTCAAAATTGGATGTGGTAAAAAATACTAGAACTTAATATCACATATTATCAAACGGATAGAGTGATGTATGAAAGTGTGGCACAAAAAATATTTTTCTAAACACACCCTGTACGAGACGATTCATGAATATTGCAGATAAATTTAAGTAGAGGATTCTTGCAAAAAAAATTAAGAAAAGATGTTCTCTGAACATGTGTCTAAAAACGCTTTGTTTTCAAGACAGACTATTGAAAAAACAACCATTTGCTAACCTATATACAGTGTGGAACAGCCAAATGGAATAAATTCAGTATCTCAATTATTGTGCATATTTACAAAAAATCCCGAGAAACTTTGATTTTGAATTCTCAAATGACATGTAATGACATACAATGCAATGTAAACATTTCATCCCTAAATTCAACCCCGTTCGAGTAACAGTTGCAACCCTTAAATTTTTAAATGGGAAATAGGAGCTTCTGAAACCTCATTTGAAAGGTTTTTTCATTCTCTATTCGAAAATGTTAGGGTTATAATATTTATTGCAAAAATTAACGGACTGCTTGACGAAATTCTGTATAAAAAACAAAAACATAAAAACTTAGGGCAAAAATCGGGCAATGAGCTTTAAATTTCTTTATCTCAATTTTTTTGTAACTGTTTTAATCGTTTATTTAGAAGGATCAAATTTAGTGTTTTATTCTTGGAAGCTAGCAAAAACAATGTCAGTGTTATTTTTCAACATTATCAACTAAAAATAAAACATCAAAATTTTTCATGGCTGGCATTGCGTTTTGTTGAAAATTCCATAGATTTAATTGACAACAATAAATAGATTTCAGTGTTTTACTAACTGCAATCTGTAAACATGACTTATTTAACAGAAATGCTTACAATAATAATTATACAGATGGTTGATGATGGAAATCGATCCATCACAGGCCCTATTTAAAAAAAAATAGCTGTTGCCACCTATATCCCAAGATACAATTAGCAAAATTGAAAAGCGATTTTGCAAAAGCAAAAATGGAAATGTACTGGAGATAAAGAAGCTTCAAATGCAATAAGTAATGGGACCAAATTAGATGTACTGCTCGAGTTTGAAGAAAACTCACATAGTTAAAGCAGTTTCAGTGTAGAATGTTTTCCAGTCCTCGATTAGTCACATAGGTATTAAAAATTTGTAATTTACAATGTCGCTTGTTCAAAAGCTACAAATTACAAATTTATTTACAACAAAAATTAATTTAAGTTTCAAACTAACTCCGTTTTATAGAAAATCTGCGTTAGAATGGAGGAAAGTCTGTTATTTGTGCATTGATTCATATACGTAGGCTACTGGAAAAGTTTCTGCAATCCACCACGTCCAGTGGTGCCAACGTTCTGTTGGTGTGATATTTGAGAAATAAGACATTTCTAACCTATAAATCAGTTGACAGTTTGTACTCAGCGAAGTAGTTTTGTGTGCATAGTGTTTTAAAAGAAACTGCTCAGTGTAAAAATGGACCTTCCACGTGAAAATTTCCGGGCAATGATTTACTACGATTACAGATGTAGTCTTACTCTGCAATGCATCAATGCATCAATCGACTGCATTTGGCTTTTGGGAATCAAGCACCATCCGATAGGACATTGTATGATTGGTTTGGTGAATTCCAGTGGGGACACACTTATCTTAGTGATGAATTTTGTGAAGGTCATCATCCATGTCTGTTGTTGTCACTAATGTTGATGTGGTGCATGGAAAGATTAAGTGGAATCGGCATATGACATACTGCTAGATTCAGGCATCATTGGGCATTGACATGAAAGCAATACACACGATTTTGAATGTGCAGTCATTGCACACAATTTGACCAACGCTCAAAAAGACACTCGTGTTAAATGGTATAAAGCAATGCTCAAGAAATTCAACCGAGGCCGGTCAAATCCAGTCTACAATGTCGTTACTGGCGACAAAACTTGGGTTTATTCGTACGAGACCGAAAGTAAACAACAATCCATTGTTTGGGTGATTCAAAATGAATTGGAACCAACAAAAGTACACTTTCCGAACACTGGTTTCAGAGGTTACAGTGGGAATCATGCCTCATCAATTGGTTCGAGTGTATGCAACAGTGTATCGATCCGGCGAATACTTTGAAAAACAATAGTCATTTTTCAAAATTTATTTGTGTTTTTACATATTGTTTGCAGAAACTTTTCCAGCAGCCTAAGTATAAACAAACTATGTAACAAAATCTATAAAAATGTACTGCTGGTTGATTATTTCATATAGAGCCATCATAAAGGAAAATAAAATGCGTCGCTATGAACTGATTCCAACTCAGGAGTCTAAAGAGGACGATTTTGATAGAAGAATATATTTTTGTGAACAAATGATAACAATGTTATCCAATTAGAAAATGTTATGTTGAGATGATGATGAGACAACTTTTACTCTTCACGGCCATGTTAATCATCGTCGCTATTGAGGTAGTGAAACTCCTCACTGGATGATGAATTACGTACGCAAAATCTTGAGAAGGTTAATATGTGGGTGGGGATAATTAGAGACATTGTCATTGGTCCCAGCAGGATAAAGCACCACCACATTACCAAATCATAGTCCGACAATACCTCGACTTAACATTTCCAAATCGGTGGATAAGGAGGTGTGGATTGCTAGAATGGCCAGCACGTTCTCCTGATCTTACACCCTTAGTTTCCTTTCTATTGACATATGGGTCATGCCTCAGATGTTGGAAAACATTAAGACATTTTTATTCATGATTAGGATGCTCGAGGAACTTATTTTGAATATTTCCTACATTGAAATTAAGTTTTCTTTTTAGTTTGCTGTTGCAAATTTCGTCAAGCAAATGATTTTATTATTTTACTGCTAATTTTTGCAATAAATAATATGAAAATCATAGCATTTTTGAACAGAAAATGAAAAGACCATTCAAATGAGGTATCATAATCGTAAAAAACAAAAAACCCACATTTTGGAAACCACTGATGTAAAGGATAT
This sequence comes from Anoplophora glabripennis, assembly GCF_000390285.2. NCBI lineage: Eukaryota > Metazoa > Arthropoda > Insecta > Coleoptera > Cerambycidae > Anoplophora > Anoplophora glabripennis. The sequence continues at coordinate 475,904 of NW_019417365.1, read as the reverse complement.
TTACAAAATTGTATAATAGGGTNTATTCGTACGAGACCGAAAGTAAACAACAATCCATTGTTTGGGTGATTCAAAATGAATTGGAACCAACAAAAGTACACTTTCCGAACACTGGTTTCAGAGGTTACAGTGGGAATCATGCCTCACCAATTGGTTCGAGTGTATGCAACAGTGTATCGATCCCAAAGGCGAATACTTGAAAAAACAATAGTCATTTTTCAAAATTTATTTGTGTTTTTACATATTGTTTGCAGAAACTTTTCCAGCAGCCAGGGCCGGATTTACCATATACCAAAGTGGGCTGCAGCCCAGGGCCCCCAACCTTCTAGGGGGCCCCGCCACTGCGTCCGGGTTCGTTAATTTTGCTTCTTGATAAGAACGCTAGACAGACGTCGCAACACCGCGTGCCGCGTGCCGAACAGACTCGGACGCTTTGTCGATGATAGGCGATAGCCAATATAATCCAGTACCTCGTCATTTCTCGCTCGGAGAAGTTTATAGGCCGTATTTACGTGTGTTGTTTGTTTAAAGAACTAGAACTTCTACACAGGTACGTACTTACTTTTAATTAATAGGGTACTAGCAGAATAGAAAATATTAAACACACTTAAAAACACAATAAATGTTGACTTGCTTGCCTCCTGATCTGCCATGTTATGACGTCACCTGCTAGTGCACTATTAACTGCAAGTCACTGACGTAAAGTCATATTATTTACATGTTTGGCTTATTACCTACGTGCTAATTTTATCTGTTAGTGAATCATGTCGAAGCGGACATATGAGAGCGGTGCGCGAAAGCGGCAACTTTCAAAACAAAAAGAAGAAAAGAAACAAGAACTTTTAAGTAAAGTGCCAATTTTTGACACCTTTTTTAAATCAACACAGATGGAAACAGACGATGTAATGGAACCAACTCCTTCTACTTCAAAAAGTGCTGTTATTGAAGAGTCTATTAGTGCAGATGTGGATGGTGTTGAGGTCGTGGAGGAAGCAAGTTCCGTTGTAGAGTTGACGAGTACTGCATTTACTTTCGATGATGAAGACCCCAGCGGATGGGAGCTTAATGAAAAAAACATTGACTACATTATCAAGAATTTTAAACCACAAATCATCGAAAGTCTTGATCTGTCTAAATCAGGAAAACAATATAGTACCCAAATTAGATACGCCTATTTTATACGGTTTTACCGAATGGAGAGAAAGTGCGGCGACCGTGGTTATACTATTCAAAGATAACAAATAATTGTTACTGCATCCCGTGCAAGTTGTTTGCAAACAAGGACAACGATTATTCTGAGGGTTTCAATAACTGGAAACATGCTCAACTTTTACATATTCACGAAAAATCTGGTAATCATTTAAAATCTCTGGAGACGTTTATTACTCGCTCTCATGTGCTAGGAAGAATTGATACAGAAATAGAAAAAGGAGAAATTATGCAAAAGCAATATTTTAAGGAAGTTTTAAAACGTATAATTTCAGTAATAAAATTTCTTGCCAGTCGCAATCTTTCATTTCGTGGAACGCGAGAAACATTCGGCTCCCCAAATAATGGAAACTTTTTGGGAATTTTGGAGTTAATAGCAGAATATGACCCATTTCTTCTACAACATATTCGGAAGTACGGAAATTCAGGGAGTGGAAGAGCTTCCTATCTATCAAAAACAACAGTCAATGAAATACTGCATCAACTAGCTTATAGGGTAAGTATTTACGATATTTACAGTGTACAGTGTATAATCAGAACATGATCCCTCATTAACAATGTGTGTTTTTGTAGATTCAAAATAAGATATCCGAAGAAATTTTGAAAAGCAAATACTACGCCATAAGTGTGGATTCTACCCCCGATATTACCAAGACCGATCAGTTAGTGTTCATTATGCGATATATGAACCAAACAACAATTACTGAGAGATTCATAAAATTTATTCCCCACGTGGGCCACAAGGCGGAAGATATGAAAACAGCAGTCCTTAGTGTACTAGAAGATTTAAATTTAGACATTAAAAATTGTAGGGGGCAGTCCTATGACAACGCCAGCAATATGGCCGGTACTTATGGAGGATTGCAGGCAAAAATTCAAGATGAAAGTAATCTTGCGTTTTTCGTACCATGCGGAGCACATTCTCTCAACTTGGTGGGAAATTGTGCAGCCCAATGTTGTTTACAAATGTCGTCCTATTTCATGTTTGTACAAGAACTGTACAACTCTTTTTCCTCATCGACTTGGAGGTGGAATCTTCTAAAATCTACGTTACAAAAAGAACAGGAGACTAATGATGACATATTGTTATTGCCAAAAAATTTATCCGATACTCGTTGGTCAGCCAGAGCCGACGCCACTAAAGCACTTACTCGTGGCTACAAATATTTTCAGAGCACCCTCCAAGTTATTTCTGATGATGAATCGCAAATTTCATCTGTAAAAATTAAAGCATGTAGTTTGCACAATACTTTGGCTAAACTGGAGACTGCAATATTGACTGTGTTTTGGAACGATTTATTGTCGGTGTTTAA
>NW_019417365.1:411793-469238 GCF_000390285.2 Anoplophora glabripennis | reverse complement strand
AAATTTTACCGAAAATTGATATTTTTATGATCATGAATTGAATTTTTAAAAAGAGACGACCGTTTTAATATTGGCGAAATCAGAGGTATAAAAGCAGTCAGGTAAGGATTAACATATTTAATGAATGATTTTATTGTGTTTATTTATAATATAAATAATAAATATAAATACCTATTTATTTACGGAAAATTATAGTGCAGTTCGGGAGTCTTATGGAGATAATGCAATTGGCTATGTGGAATGTGGAACAAAGCACCACTTAAATTTTGTTGAATCCATTACAATCAGGAAATTAATAATAACTATCACAAATACTCTTAATTGATAGACTGCTGTCACTAGTGTCACTACTGTCACTTTTGTTTAAAAAACAGGAAACAAGGCATCAGGGTTTGATGAACAATTTGGATATATTTTCTTCTTCAAAATTATGCAATAGGATCTCTACTAGCTTCTTGTTCAATTGCCCCTTATGACGTCAGACTATAGTTTTTAAGTAACACAAAAATTCATAAATGATTTCTACCACTAATTTATCATATATTTAAAATTTTACTATACAAGCAGGTTCTTTTATATAAAATCTTAGTATCAACAACAATTTGTATATGGTTTGTTTTTATAGTCAACAACCCTATTCAGGACCTATGTCTTTTTTGTTTGTTCCGATTCAATTAATACCCTGTAAACCTGACAATCTGTTTTACAAGTCGATTCTTACCTTTTCATATGAATTTTCAGTCCAGACTCCTCCGTAAAGCTATTGGCGCAGTACACGCAAGAAAATGCCCGGTATCCAGCATGCCACTTATTGTGCTTACTGAGCTCGTCTTGGGTGTCGAACGCCCTATCGCACTTAATGCAAGGATACTTCTTGTTCACCCCATGAACCTTCTTCCGGTGCTTCCTAAGTACGTCTTTGGAGGCGTACATCTTGTGGCAAATATCACATTCCAAATTCCTAACTTTTTCAGTCTTAACAATTGCGGTACTGCTGATGTTCACTGACTCCTGCGCTTCAACGGGTTGTAGCGACAATTCGGGTATGTCTTCTTTTGTCCCATCGACGTTGAGGATGGTACCGTCGTCTAATAGTAACGTAGAAACAGGCTCGTTGTTTTCATTGGTAAGAATGAGACCTGACATTTGGAGCTGTTGGAGGAGCAGGACTGGGTCGATTGGAATCTGGTCATCTTGAAGAGTGGATAGCAAGTTTTCTGTGGTTACAGAAGTATTTTCCAGTTGAGGAGGAAGTTCCTCGGAGACAATTTTCTAAAAAGGAAATGAAAATGCATTTACTGCTGGTATTTTGATGTTTAAAAAATGGAAAACAATATCAACTTATTTATTTCACTTACGTCTGATGTATTTTCAGTTTTATTATTTTGAATGGAATCGTTCTGATTCGGTTGGATTTCATTTAAATTGTTAACAATCCCAGAAGCTACGGACTCCAGTACGTTTTTAACACTGGTCTGCTTGCTTTGCCCAATTTTTTTCGACTTTGAGAGATGCATGAGTGCCTCATGAGATTTTCTGTTACCTACAGTCCTAAATTTCTGGTCGCAAAATGAACAATTGTGTGGCCTTTGACCTAAAAGAAACAACATATAAGTATTATTAAAGAATGTTAATAAATTCCAAAAGTACCTGTGTGTATAGTCATGTGAACCTTGAGACTGGACTTGGAAGAGAAAAATGAGTTACAAACATTACAGCTGAACTGTTTAGGTGTGGGATCATGGGTCTTTATATGAGACTCCAGAGTTGACTTTAGAGTGAACGTTTTTCCGCAAAGGTGACAACCGAATGGTTTTTCTCCTGTATGTGTCCTAAGATGTCGATTCTGACAAAACAAAAACATTATAAATAAAAACTAATTGAGTATTTATCGACAGGACCTAATTAATATTTAATGCAATATTAAGAACATACTTATGAAAATTATGAAGATTTAATTAAATTTTGGAACCACGAATAGAGGACGTTCGAGAACACAGGGCAACTATGAATTTGAGAAATTATGAGGCGTATCCACAAAGTAAGAGTATTGAAACTCTGATGCTCTGTGGTTTTTGTTTTCAATAAAGTTGTTTCAGTCAGTTGAGAACTGTTGTTGTAGTGGGGTGTTGAAATGAGTGCTGCTATTCCGAATCCCGCCAGCTACGAGGTGAGGAGTGTAATCCGGTTTCTTCTTAAAAGGAAAAAGTGCCGTTCCAGATTTTTAATGTAATCAAAACTGTTTATGGGGATGGTGTGATGAATCATACCAATGGTACAAATGCTGTCATGAGTGTACAGCTGCCAGAACTGATGAGATGGTGATCGAAGAAATACTTTTGGCGAGCGTTGATTGACTTTGGACAAGATGAACGCAGTGTTACCACAAATTGCCAGATTTCTTCTGGGTCAAATCATTACTGAAATACTTGGTTATCGAAAACTTTGTACGAGGTGGGTACCAATACAGCTCACGGATCAGCACAAAGCCAACAGAATCTCATCTTCACGGGAATTTCTCGAGCGCCTCCAACTGGAAGGTGAACAATTCCTTGAATGTATCGCGACTGGTGATGAAACATGGTCCACTACACCCCTAAGACGAAAAGACAGTTAATGCAGTGGCAACATCCACCTTCGTCATCAGCGAAAAAATTCAAAACCGTTGTTTTGGCCAGAAATATCATAGCAACTGTTTCTCCTCATTGATTTTTTGTCTCAGGAGAAAACAATAAACCCTGTGCAGTACTGCGAAATGCTAAAAACACTACGCAGGGCGATAAAGAATATAAGAAGGGGAATGTTAACGAAGTAAGTGTGCTTGTTGAATGACAATGCACGTCCCCACATCGCCAACACCATACAGCAACTCTTGGATTAATTCGGTTGGAACATCATCAATCACCCCGCTCACAGCCACGACCCAGCATCTTTTGATTTTCATCTTCTCTGAAGGTTGTTTATCGGCGGAAAAAGGTTTTCTACCAACGATGAGCCCTAGAGGCAGCAAAAATTTTTTTTTACGTGGAAAAATTATGTTTGACGTTCTTTTCTAAATATGTAAATTTTTTCAAAATATACTGCCATTTTGATTTTTAAAAAATTGAGTACTCTTACTTTGTAGATATGCCTCATAATAGAAGCCATTAAAATGCGAAAGAGAGAGGTTCAATGCCTATTTATGTCTGGTGAGAGTCATTTTGACCAACTAAAAATTATTTTTGCTTTAAATAAATATTACTCTATTGTAATCTAGAGTATTTTTTCAGCTAAAAAATTGGTAGCATGTTTATTTCTCATTTATTCATTCAATTTGATCTAACAAGATTAACCTCGAATGTCTCCCAAATTATTTTATCAAAATTCAAGAAGGATGCCATTTATAGCATTTGAACTGGGTTATCGAAAAATGGCTTGCAAAATGCAAATATTTAACTTCAAATGTTTTAAGTAACAGTAATCTTAGGGAAACCCCCGTTTCTACAAAACTGTGTTTATTCCGATGATTGTAATTATGTACAAATATCAGAATATCAGCATTTCAAGCCTATTGTAGTAGAAAGAATGAAAGAAAACTTTAGCACCACTTATCTCGGAAACACAAGTGATTAAGAAAAAATATATTTATACCCAGCGGTCGAAATTATAGAGTGTGACTCAGACATAATATAAAAACACTATTACCATAATGTGTATAAAATATAAAATGATTTTTATAACGGTTCAATATTATTTATCTTTGTGCCACTCGCTACGAATGGATTTTCATCCTCCTTACTAGTCCAAAAGCCAGCGATGAGTCACTCTATAATTTCGACCGCGGAGTATAGGTTTCGATCTATTACGAGGGTTGCCTTTTATATTTCAGGAATGGATCTAACAATATACTTAGAACGTTTTAATATACAGGTGCTATATGTGTTATTTACAGTGACCTGTAAAATTCATCTCGACCAAAAAATTAAAATAAACCGTGAACATTTCGGTGTGATTATTTTTTACAGCTTTTGCACCATCAAAATCACTGTATATGGATGGTATACAGAATTCAATCGTAGCCTTGGTTCAATCATGGATCTATGCGTATGACCTGCAAAGTAAATAGCAGTCGACTGTATGCGTCTTTCAAAATGAGCCAAATCCAACAAAAGTTATTCACACACAAAGCACTTCTAAGCAAATAATCGGCTGTTTTTTCGAAAAAACCGGACATGTGGCAACTGTACCATTAGCGCAATGTCGGAGGGTCAATTCTGAATGGTACACAACCATTTGTTTGCCGGTAGTCTTCGGAAAAATAAGGGAAACTAACCGCCGAAGACGCATCATTCTCAACCAGGACAATGCGAACTCTAACACATCGGCTCAAACAAGATACTTTCAGAACTGAAAAAACCGAATGATGAATCATCCACCGAACAGCCCTGAGTTGGCACCCAATGAATTTTTTTATTCATGCACACCAAAAATAAATTCAACACGATCAACGTTTTTCGAGACCTGAAGAAGCAGTTCATATGTTCAAAATGCATGTTCCTTGATCAGAATGGAAAAACTGCTTCGAAAACTCAAACAAAAAATAAAGCCATATCCGATGATTAATTTCTTTTTTGTCCCCTGTTACAGAAATATAAAAGATAACCCTCCTATTGACTTACTTAGCAACCTCCTAAAATTGTCGCTCTAAATTTAAGGATACCTGTAAATTAAGAATTTGTTGGTAAAAAACGCTCACCAAATCGGAGGGTTTCTTAAACTCCTTGAAGCAAAACTTGCAGCTCCTCGTCAAACTAGCCTTCGGACCCTTATGCGTCGCTAAGTGTTTGATGTATTGGGTCCTCCCGTTCACCACAGCCTTGCATACGCTACACACGATATTGGACTTGACGGAATGAGTCCCTAAATGACGGTCGAAAGAAGACTTGTGAGAAAATATCTTATTGCACACTTCACATTTCAATGTCTCCTTCCGACTCTCTTCCGGGTTCTCATTCTCCACTCTATCATCACATTTGGGATCCTTGCTGGGTTGCTGGCAGTTTTCAACATCGACGGACTCTTCACTTAACGAAATGCAGGTATGCACTTGAAAACTGTCCAGACTCGTAAACATTCTGCTGCAACTTATGCATATTATGTTTGTAGTTTCGTAGATATCATCCACACGGCTTAGATCAGCAACGGCGCTCGTCTGAAACACGGCACTCGAGCTGGTGGAGTCAAAAACTGCACCTCCTTCTCCTACAGTTATCGGTAAGTTTAAATAATTGTTCAAACTGACGTTTGTGTATAAATTTGTGTTGTTACCCAAAAGCAAACCTAAATTTCCTGATTTATCATTCGTGTTTTCTTCAGAGAAACTGCTGAGTTTTATGGGTTTTGTGGTTATCTCCTCTATGCTTGGCAAGGTGCCTGAGACCTGGTGTTCGGTATTTTCATGATGAGGCGTCTCAAAAATTTCATCGGGAGGTAAACTTAAGCCGGGCTTCATTGGATCGATGTTGAAAATAATGTCGTTTACTTGCATATTTTCCTGTTGATTTATAAGTGAGGCTTCGTTATTCTAAAAAAAATTGTACAGTTGCAAAAATTATGGTTTAATAAGCAGCATTTGTACCTTTAACTGAGATTCATTTGTACTGCCCAAATTCAAATTTGTAGTATCGAGAAATTGTAACTCGTTCATATTAACATAGATGGTAGGGTAATTATTAAGATCTGCACTGGCGCCATCTGAATTCATAATTTGGATGCAGTTCTCCCCTTCCGGAAGTAGCTGTTCGATCACGATGTTTTCATTATTGGAAGTGGGCGACAAATTCTAATGTTAATTAAAAAATTAGTTCTAATTGTAACAAACCAAGTTAAATAGTAAACATTACCTGCAGTGCATTTTCTGAAGTGATCGGCAATGTTTCCATCGTCATATTTTGTTTCTGTTCTGGATTAGATTCTGTCCTTGTCAGAAGATTTTCCGGTTCTAAATTCAGCTGAAACGATACAATCATAATATAAAAATAACTGTCGTATGAAGTTTTACAAAAAAGTGGGGTACGCCACTTATAGCTGTTTTACATTGACAATTTATTGATCAATTAATTCATGAAGTCACTTCATCAAGAAATTAGACAAGTGTAATACACCAAATCTGCTGTCAAATAACTTCATGAATTTATTCATCAAGTTCTTGATGAATTAGAGCATGTTCTAATTTTCGTCAATTTCTTCGTGAAGTTCGGAAGTACCAACCCAACAAATTTCCACCCTCAGATCAGTAATGAGGTTATGTTATTGGAATATGTAAATAATTGTGTGGCGCCGTACTAGTTTTGCATTGTTTTTACTGATTTGTTACTTACAAACACTAGTATTTATATAATATGTGTCAACTCGGTACCGCTATCATATCACTACAGTTATGAGTGGAAAGTTGACATTTTTGAAATTTATTTTCTTCTTTGATTTGTTGGTAGAACTGATTCATGCATCAAAAAACTTGATAAAGTCTGTAGCAATGTAAAACCACACTGTTTACCAATAAATTCGTGAATTAATTCATGAAGAACTTCGTCAATTTATTCATCAATAAATTGTCAATGTAAAACAGCTATAACAACAAAATATTTAACTAAAATTTATGTCACTTTTCATGTAAGCACCTCTTTCCTATATACAGAGTGTCAAAATTACAATTTAAAAATACTTTTATTAATAATTATCATTTTTTTTAAATAAATCTTAGATAAACATTATTGATCCAATTAAATCAAGAGTTTTGATTTTAATTTAGGACTGGCTTTACAAAATACTGCAAAAATGTTCCAAAGTGGTACCAATTTGGGTATGATTCTACATAACTTCTAAGAGTTTTATTAGCATTGTAAGATAACTTATTATTACTACATATTTATTGATATATTTGTAATAAAGCTCATTTCTAAATTATACCCAAAGCTTAACTAGGCAGTCCAGTTGTTAGTATTGGGTTTTATTAAATCTTAGAATTTGATGACCAGTTATTTCACTTGTCAATGGTCATACAAAAAAAGGTTTGCATGTAACATACACATGCAAAGCTGTTTGGAGATTGTTATCCTTTGGTTTGGAATAAATAAGAAAAATGCAAATAATTTGATTTCAGGATTATCTTGGTATTCCCAGGATTAATGGAATCCTTGAAAAAGTTCGGAATCTCAGGATTCCGGGGTAAAATTTCTCTTGCAATAACTCGTAAACCATGCAGTACATAAAAATATTACAAAAATTGAAAATAATTAAGGAATTTCTAAATCTAAAAAACAATACCTTTCAGTCTTAAGGGAGGTGCTTTTATGTGCAATTTTCAATGAATTTTTAAAAAAATCTAAGCAAGTTAGAAACAATATCTATTGACTGTAGCAGTTATACGAGTTTTCTTCAGGGTGTAAGACAACTTACAATGCATTCTAAATAAAGAAAAAAAAGCATATTTTTACCTCGTGTTTATCCTACATTTCTTTACACGCCTGTTGAACATACAGAAAATCGCATACGGTAGTATAAACATAGTCACACCCAGCAGAATGCTTTTAGGATACTATTTACACATGAATTAACCGCAATTATTGAGTAGATTTATAAATTACAAAACAAAAAAGGTTCATTTTTTGATGCCCGCATATTCTCCATAACGTTTTCACGCAGAAAATTAAAGGAATCCTTTGCATTTCAACATATCTATCTATACTTTGGATACTGTCGAAAAGATGGCAATAGCCACAGTCGTCGTTCTAAGATTTACTTTGCGATCCAGAATCGGACTAATGACCCATTTATACAAGGCCAGTTGTGAAGACATTCCACTAAACCAATCCAACATTGGCATCGTGTAAATAGAGACAATCCTGTAAATGGAATGTCTCCAGCCACTCCACTAATTAGAACGATTTCTAATTTTAGGAGCCAATAGCGTCCCCCACCACTCAAGAAGTGGATTGGCTTGTGTAATGGCATTTGTGAGAACGTACGTTCCTAGCCAAGCCTAGCCTAGCCCTAGCCTATCCATTCTACACAACCGTATATACTAGACCACATAGATTATACAAAGATACTAGCCTGGCGGATGACGGACTGGCCTACGTGTAAACTTCAATTGNGGAATGTCTCCAGCCATTGTCCCAAGCCACTCCACTAATTAGAACGGTTTCTAATTTTAGGAGCCAATAGCGTCCCCCACCACTCAAGAAGTGGATTGGCTTGTGTAATGGCATTTGTGAGAACGTACGTTCCTAGACAAGCCTAGCCTAGCCACCTAGCCAGTAAACCAGTCGCCTATGTTTTTTCCGGACGCACGTGTTTGTGTTTTGTTTTTTTTTTGTGTTTTCAACATGGTTTTGTCTAAATGCAGTGCAACTTGAGAAAGAGGCGTCTATAATCTAGGTACAAAATAATAGCCTATAATTCATTCTCAACAAGTAAACCATGCAATTGGTAAGGTGTGTGGGAAATGCAGTTCCATGAGTGTATCATTTTAGAGGGTTTCAAAAATTATTAAATATCGAACAACAAATGAAAACTACCTTTGTATATCAAAATATCCAATAGGAAGGTTTTGTTTTTATACTAAAGTATGTATCCATCTAGACAAAGCGAAAACCTCGCATTCGTGGAAGAAATTTTCCGACTCGATTTTTTTGGCATATTCAGATTCGTGAGATGTTCCTTAACATGAATCGACATGATGCCGGCCGGAAATCTGGTGCCCATTTGTTTAAACAACTTTTTTAAATAAATTGTAAAAATAGACTTTTTCACTCCAGAAACATTTTTTTTTTTAGATATTTTGGCACATAATAAACAAAAAAGTTCCTATGCACTATGCCACTAAAATTGATAGTTTTAAAGTTATAAACAATTTAAGTTGCTAAAAATGTGAAAATTGCGATTTACAACGGCCGATTTCCGGGTTAAAAATTGTTATTTTTGATGTTGCCAGGTACCTAAATTAGAGCTTAAACATCCCCCTACAAGTTGATGAAGAGTTTTTGGGACTCGCATTATTCGAAAGCCTCGTTTTTTAATTGTTAATAAAGCGCTATGTGCCGCGCGCGCGCCTCTCATACGCGGATTTTTGAAAAAATTTTTTCGAATTTTCAAAATGTTGCACTGCCTCAAATAAAGCATCTAGATACTTGAAAATTTTTTCACATATAAGACTGCTCAACTCTTCAAATGGTTTTTGAAAAATTGAAATCGGTTGATTAGGACGGCCACAGTAAATTTTTAAAATTAATTCTTTTTAATTTTTAAATTTGCAATTTAGCTTTTTTCAAATTCGATCGTTTACAGCTACCCTGATATCAGATTGAACACTAATATCCACATTGAGTCCGTTTTTCACAACACTTATGGAAATGACTAAAATGTGAAAATAGCAACACATTTCTCATACTTGTATGCCTATGACATTCACTGACACACGTCAGCTGGAAAATAAATGCAGGGCGAGACTTCAAGAAGTTACACCACACAGCTTCTTTCGACTCTCTTTTTGTACACAATAAGCAAAGATAGAAATACGAATTTTACGAAAGTGCGCTCCACAGGCTGAACATATCAGAACACAATGTGAAATGAAAAACACATTAAAAATTCCATGCAAATACAATTATTTTACCAGATTAAAAATTGGTAAAAATTGTGATCTGATTTATTTACGACTGTCTACCACTTTGGACCTGAAGTATAAGTTAAAAAAAAAGGCATAAATTACTATTATTTTTGCATAATCAGTCTGTGATTAACGGCTTTACCAATTTTTATTTATAATACCGTCTATAAAAGATTTAACTAATAAATCATTTTTTAAAATGTTTCTACCAACCTTGCTAACCACTTCCTTTTTATGTACTTTCATGATGTGAGTCCTGCACAATAGTAGCGTCTTGAAGGTTTTCGTGCAGTAAGGGCACTGGTAAGGCTTGTGATTATTGTGGATGATAACATGCCTCTTCAGAAGTGTCGCAGTGACAAATTTCTTATCGCACTGCTTGCAAGCGTAGTTCTTCACATTGTTGTGAAAATTTAAGTGCTCTTTCAGCCTATAGGAAGTTATAAAAGTCCTGAAAATTAACTTTTTATGAAGATTTTTATCGAAAATTTAAATAACTTTTCACTTACTTCGGACACAAATTACATTTGAAATTTCTGTCCCCGTTATGAAACTGGATGTGTCTTTTAAGATTGATTCTTCTCGTAAATCTAGAATCGCATATTGTGCAGTGAAAAGGTCGGAGGGTGGGCGATTCGGATCCTGTGTTAGGAAATCTCGTTTTCGGAGGTTTAAATACTAAGGAACCTATAAACATTGCAATTTTAATAAAAAGAATTTAGAAAGTTTAAAAATATGCTGCACTGACCGTATGTGGTTTGGTATAAAGGTTGTTTCAAAATGTGATTAATAAAAGGCTGGACGACGTGTGGTTTTTCCCTTCCCATCTTGTCTCTGTGTTTAATTCCCTGCTCTAGCTCATCAAACAGGAAACCGCAAGTTATACATTGCCACTTTGGTAGAGATTCGAAATCGTGCTTCCTAAGAACCAAACAATTGATCATAAAGGCTAAGAATTGAGAGTAGTAACCAAAATCAATGTATGTTTTGAACGAAATCGGGTGGGAATACACATAACAGAATAAACTAGAATATACAGGTATAAGACGGAATATAGACAGAATACGATAAAATATTTTTACATCGGTATATAGGGAATACAATGGGTCGAATTATAATGAAATAGCTGAAAAATATTCCATAAAATCTCAAAATATAGGTATACAGTGCAATTTTGAATGGGGATTATATTTATATGGAGGACCTTTGGAAACTCATTTAAAAATTTTATTTTCTCAAATATCATTTACCAAAATTTTGTTTCCTCCTTGTCTAGTGCTCTCTTGTCATATCCCATCAGGTGAATGTATATTATGTCGTTGACACTGAGATTCACAAACTAAACACATTACTTTTAAAAAATAGTGGCAAACACATTTTATTAAAAAACTGAAATAATTTAAAAAAATGTTTCTAATCTATTAGATTAATAAGTATTTTTATTTAATATACACTTAGTTAATATTTAGTAAAACATGAAAAAAATATATAATTTTTTAAAAACACTTCGTTTATGTTTTGTGCAGCAGAAAATAATATGGTAGGTAACTTTAAAATAACAAGTTGCAAAGTCATACAAAAGCAATCTATTTTTACAAAATTATTCTCCAATACAGTTAAAAATGGTAACAACAGGCAACATTAATAAGCGCACATATGCAACCGAGGTTGAAATCTGTCCAGTGGCGACACAGACAAGAGTTACAGTCTCAAAAACAAATTATAATGACTATTTATGCGATTTAAAAAAAAAAATTTTGGAATGAATAAGAATAATTGGGAAACAAATTTGAATAAATGAGGATAAGAAGGAATAAATGGGGATAAGTAAAAGAAATGATAAAATATAATAAACCAGAATCACTTAAGAGTTAGTAGATCACATCTTGGTAAGAAAAACATGAAACAAATAATAAAAATTTTTTGAAACTTACCTGAGATGCGCATTTAGTACCCTCAAAGATATAAAAGGAGAGTCGCATACTTTACAGGTGTAATTCATTTTGTTGGTGTGGGTCTTGATATGAGATAGCAGAGTTGATTTTAACGTGAATTCTGAACTGCATTGATGGCACTGACAGAGAAAAGATTTAGCACTTTCATATTACATACAGAACTTCAAGGGGGATACCAACTGTGATGGGTCAAAAAAATTTTTTTTATTGCTTTGCTAGGGATAGATGACGAATCTTGCGCAAAAGGACAATAAAATAAAAAACAATGCCAAGGACATCACTGGAGATGTAGAAAAAGAACCATCATATGGCCCAGGACTCGATAGTTTGATGTAAGTATAAATATGTTAGTAGATAAATGATTTTATAGTAAGAAAAATGGTTCGAAAACTTTAAAAGCGTTTTTCTCAAAACGACTTTTTTCAAACTGGTCGCATCGATAACTCGATTAATTATTATCAATCGATTTACAATTATTTTTTTTTTGTTTTATTGGTCTTTGCAATGGCTAAGGTTAATCCTAGCCAATTTTGAAAATTTTGATTATTACGATTTTTTTAAGAACGCCTAAAAGCAAAAAAAGGGGAAAAAAAGGTGAAAAAATTTTCAATCGCTCGCCATTTTGTAAAAAATCAAAATAAAAAAAATAGCTACACACAACGATAACTACATTCATATAGATTCTAATGCAATTTGATTTCTTTTTTCAGATAATCCGTTTGTGGAAAATCGATGCGACTATGGAGGGGGATTTTTTTAAGGCTTTACGGCAAGGCTCTTAACTTTGTAACAACTCAATATTTTTTAATAAAAATTTACATGAACTAAGTCGAATATACACTTAAAAAAGTAAAAAAAAAACCTGATCCCCATATTTCTTAATTTTCCTGGTCAAAAAAATTCTGGTTATCCCCCTTAAAAAGTGTAAGAGATTTAAAAAATTCAAAATTTGCCTCACCTTAAACGGTTTTTCCTTTGTATGCACCCTCATATGCCTGATCAGATCCGAGGGCTTCTTGAATTGCTTCGAACAGTAATTACAAAAATACCACCGAACATCGCCAACCTTTTTCTGTCTCACTAAATACTTCTTTACAGTACCATCGTTAGTTGACTCTGTCAAATTAATGAAATTCTTCTTTTCAAATTCAGGCACTTCCACAGGTTTGTTTTCAATCACAATATGTTCCTTTGGTTCATTTTCTTTGTTCTTTTCGGTACATCTGTCCTGGGGATTCCCAGAAGTCTGCCGTTCGAGTTCTTTCAATTTAGACAAGACATCCTCGATAAGGCTATCGTCTAATTTGGAAGTATCCCTAGTATTTAGATGAGCTTTCGTTACGTGACCATTTAGAGTAGCGATTTTCTTGAATATACAAGAGCATTGCGAGCACTTGTACATTTTCTGGTCCTTTTCTGCCGGAAACGTATGGGTTTTTTTCACGTGCACCTGCAAATTCCCTAAAAAATTTATTTTTCAATGCAATGCATATTAAAAAAAATAATTTCTCACCTTTCTGATTGAATCTGGCAGGGCACAACGTGCAAGCGTAAGGCTTAACACCTGTGTGCCTGCTTAGATGAATTTGTAAAGTTCCTTTTTGGGTAAAGCTTCGATCACAAAACTGGCACTAAAATAAAAATAAGCAGTTCTATAAAGGTGCCGCATACGTAATGAGAAATAATTTTGCCCATAATACACAGGCACAGCAAATATGATTATCTGTTCACCAAAAGTTTTCTCGCTCCTGATATTTTTTCTCGTGGCCAGCATCTTTTAAAATGTTTGTCACATTACGACTGACAAGCTATACAACTCCGAATTGTAAATAGTAATGATTCAAAAAAATGATGATATTTAAAGAGATAAAGGATGGTGAAGTTAAAATTTTAATTAATTTTTTATTTGTAATTTAATAAATTTTTAGAATTCTCTCACAGCAGTAGTAAGAGCGGTAGTAGCAGTTGTAGCAGAAGTAGATGCAGCACGCTGTGCAGACTGACTTAAATTACTTTTAAATAATGTGCTAATGTACTTTAAAACTTTTCTAAGGACATGCGAATGTACTTCTTTAAAAAAAAAAAGGAGAAAGCTTTTTATTTTTTAACTGTTTTTAATCAAATATCTTGATATATTGTTCTCAGTTAATTTCTTTTGGCACCTTTACTTGAATATTGACCCACTGTGCGTTCAGATAATATGAAATAGTGCATTCAGATAATATGATATAACATTCGACCGTACCCAATACTTTTATTTCTATCTAATTGCAAACGATAGATAGAGCTGCCGACTATACTAATATTGATAGTAAGCATCTCTGTCTATTCATATTACACTCCGTGCAAATCGCTTAGTTCGCTTTAAAATTATGAAGTATTACTGCAGTTAGTGTATTATTTAGTGCGTTTTTAATAGAGTTTTCTAATAATGTCTCCGCCTCAACGAAAATGTAATTTTAATGCAGAACTACAAAAGGATTACCCTTTTATGAAAACGAAATCAGTCTCCTCGCCGCATATTGTTTATTGTGATATATATTTTGCGTTTATAAAATATTTTTGCATTTATGTTTTATTTCTCTAAATTTTGTACTTTTTTTTCCTGAGAAAAGATATGGTCACCGTAATTATATACAACTACCAGGATTTGACATAACATGAAATCTACAGAGCCTTCATAAATGATTACAAGCCACGTGATCGCCGAACTTAGGCAACCCAACATGGCATAGCTGACTGGTACTGTCAACTAAAAACTCCTAAATCTTAATGTCACTAATATTAACGACTCGTTTACAATGAACAATAACTGTTATGTCTACACTCGAGATAATGCGATCGCTGGTTGGTTGAATAAAATCTCTTGATAAATTACACCAATCACTAGCCCGTGAAACAGAATGTTCAGTTTTTCTGTTTTAATTTTACCAAAATTTAACTGCCAACATGAAAGAAATAAAATTGCTTTCCAAACAAAATTACTGGTCACCTGATACAGCGATAAAACATTTCAAACCGGAAGAAATAGCGAATGTGTTTTAATTTCTTATGAGTAAAGAACCAACACAAAATTCAAAGAGAAGCATGTATTCTAACACGACATCATAATGACATGTAAAATTATAGTGTAGTAGTAGTAGTTCATCCTAAAAATTTAGGTTGTCACAATCGCTCTAGCGGCTCCCCACCTACCTGGTATATAGTCTATAATAATTGTCTTATCTGTGGATATATCCTCATAAATCACATAAAATAACTAATAATAATAATTTTATTTGAATTTAATTTGTTTTTCTGATATTATGGTATTCATTTTTACCTTAAAAGGTTTCTCTCCACTGTGAATCCTTAAATGTCTTTCAAGCAGAGAATTCTTGATAAAACTCTTATTACATATAAGGCACACATGGTTGGACTCCTCCTTTCTACCCCCTGGTTTTCTTGGCCGTCTGTTCCTCATGAACGTTTTTCGTAGCTTGACATGGTCAGCAACATGTGTCCTATATTCCTTAGATTCTTTAAATTCTAATTTGCAGTAGGTGCATGTCAGTGGTTTAGAATTACCTTTTTTCTTTGAATTGTGTGTTTCAATATGTTTAAGAAAATCAGCCTGAAAATAATAACATTAAATTAGGTAATGTATTTATATCAAAACGTTTGACTTGCTTCTTTGTCGAATTCTCCATCGCATTCATCACAGGTATAAAATTCCTCTACATGGTGCAGCATTAAGTGCGACCTCAAACTAGCAGCTCTTTGAAATGTTAGACTGACATGACAAACAGGACACTGCATATTACGTTCTTCAGAATGCATTAGAACCATGTGAATTTTTAGGTTATTTTCCACGTTATAACCAGAAGAACACTTCTCACACTTAAATTTTTTCTGACATTTGTGCCATTTTATATGATTATGATACTGTGTAACTGTTTCAAAAGAATTATCACACTTTATACATAAATAGGGGTGATTTGCAGGTTTCGGCTCTATTTTTTTCAGTGGTTGTTTTTCTTGAACATGTTTTCGTGGAGGATGTAGCAAAATCGTTCGATTTCTAAAATTAAATTATTCAGATGTTATATATTCCTTCACTAAGAGTAGAAAAAAATACCTGACATGTGGTTTTTCTGTTGTATCATTGATTAGTTTTAAAGGAACAGCTTCAGTCAACTGGTACGGTTCTTGAGTAAAATTCTGCTTTTCCTACAGGTTAAGTAATAATGAAAGACCATAAATACACTAAATATTTCAAAATATTACCTCAATTGCTTCTGCAAGGCATATTGTCCCATCTGGTAACTGCTTAATAACAATGTTTTGGATCACTCGTAAATTGTCGTATTCAGTAGGATTTTTCAAAGAATCAACAGGTATGGCTACAAAAGTAGTCAAATCTTCTTTTTCATTATTTGCTGATAATAATTGTGTATTAGCTAACATTTTATTAGTTCTGGAAAATTGTTGGAAAATATATTACATTATACTTATAAACAATATAGGTTAAGTAAGTTAAGTATCATTTAGTTCACTATTCTAATAAATATTGTACATAAAACTTCACTGATTCGATAAAATAAAGTGTTTAAAATGTATCTATAATGCCATAAAGACAAATTAAATAAAAATCACAAATATTATCACATTAAATAACAACTCTTATCTTTCTCGTTCTTGCAATTCCCTTCCCAATTATTCCCAATTCGATGATTTCGGAATGTTCTGAATTTCGTATTCTATGAAACTGTAAATTCGATGAATGGTAGACCAAAGGTATAAAATAAAAAAGAATGCGATCCCGTACATCGAAAGTACGCAACAAATAAGAATGGGCTGCGCCACCTACCAATCATCCACATTACTTAACTAAATAATTATGCAAGGTTATGTTTTGCAACTCGCCATTATTCCATGGCTAGAAATTGGCCTCAATGATTTGGATTTTGGGATCGAGGGGGATTATCCCTCTTTATCCTGCCTCATCTCGTGTAGGCCTGGACAGCCTTCATAGGTAGGCCCCATCCGTCGTCTACCCCGACCGCAAATGCGGCCGGTGTAGGCGCTTTGTGGGACCTCCTTTTGTCCTGGCTGGGCCCCGCCTGCTGGGCCCTTTCTTCTGGCGCTCTTCTTGCTTCGCCGGCTCGTCTGTGTAAACCCCGGGGGTGGTGTCATGTTTATGGTCGGGTAAGATAGTGCGGCTATGCAGCCTGGGGAGAGCTTTGCTAAGGTGGCCCTTAGGCTAGCTAGGCTAGCGCGGGAGGGGAGGGGTAAGGAGGGTATGGGGGGTGTGTATGTGTGTGTGTGTGTGTGTGTGTCGTTGTCTTCGTTTCTTGATCCTGGCGGTCTCTGAAACAGAAAAGGTTAGCGGGCAGGGGGGGGGGATGTCGTTGGGGTGGTCACCCAGAGTCAAAAAGTTGGTGTCTAGGTCTTTTGTGTTTGTCGGTCACATCGGGTACGTAGTCAACGGCCTGCCTGAGGAGGGGATTGTCATGTCTCTCCGCGTTTTGTCTTATTGTCTGTGTAGCGTTTGTGTATTGTAAGTCTCGTAATATGTCAAAGTTTACGTACCAGGGCGCGTTGGTGGCCGTGCGGAGGGCTATGTTTTCTACAGCCTGTAATGACTTTAATGTTTTGCAACTAACAAAATTCTTATAATATTTTTCACAAAATATTTTTGATATGTAACTTAAAAATACCTATTATGTTTCATGCACGTTATGTAAAATCATTTATAGGTATTATAGTACAACATGTCCACGGTTAGAATGGAGAAGAGGGAAAATATTTTTATTTTTCATTTTACCAGAAAAAGACATTGTACTGGAAGGCTGTTTCAGGAACACACAATATTTTTCTCTAAATCTTTGTTCTTCCATAAAAGCTTAAACAATAGACAACGCTTCTTAACCCACATAACATAACCTCTTTTCTCTCTAACCATAACCTAAGAACACTGAACACCTTTCCCCAGATCTCCTCTTCTTCTTGTTCGAACTAAGTAAATAGCGCGGAATTTTAAATTTTTGAAACAGGTACTACAAATATAAAAATCGTTAAAGTATAAATTGTCTATGTTTTTAACAATACATAAATAAGGAAAGTTGCTTAGAATTGTAATTTATATTATAATTTCAATTTGTGTATGATAACACAGGCACATGAAAAAATGTCAAGACCCAGAGCCCTATGTTTTTGAGGTCGGTGAAACCGAATATGACCATAAAAAAAAATTTTAACTAGCCATTTCCCTGTTACCACCCCCATACAGCCCATTGTGGGAGTAGAAATGTCAATTCTCATACAAAGTCGAGTAGGGTGTGTATTCCTATGTTTCTGGGCCACTAAGAACGAAGAAGACTACCAAAAATGAATTAGACCCCCTCGTTACCCCCAAGTGTCACTTTACCACCCCCATACACCCCCTTCTGGGAGTTGAAATGTCAATTCTCATACAAAAGTCGAGTAGGGTGAGTATTCCTGTGTTTTCTGGGCCACTAAGAACGAAAAAGACTACCAAAAATCCTCGTTACCCCCTAGCGTCACTTTACCACCCTATACACCCCTTTATGGGGTTGAAGTGTCAATTTTCATACAAAGTTGAGTGGGTTGTGTATGCCTACGTTTCCCAGGCTGCTAAAAACAAACAAGGCTACCGAAAATGATTCCAACCCTCTCGTCAACCCTCAACAACCTTTGCCACCCACATACACGCTCTTATGAGGGTTGGAATGGCAATTTTTATACAAAGTCAAGTGGGGTGTGATTCGGGATAACTACTTTTGAGACGAGTCCCCTCGTCTCTCATAGTTCAGAGTACTTTTTCAACCGTAAGTCCCCTCGCCTTTCCGAAATCGGAGTACTGTTTCAACTGTAAATCTCCTCGCCTTTCACGAATCAGAGTGCTTTTTCAACCGTAAGTTTCCTCACCCCTCACGACTATTCAACGGGTGAACTCTCTTGTTTCTCACGACCTGGTAGGTTTTCACACGAACACCCCTTGAAAAGTTGAAAAATTATCTCACCGGCTCTGTTTCCTCAGTTATTGCGCCCTATGGTATCGGACAATCTTGCTCTTGAAAGACCTTATTAAAATTTTAAAAAATCTAAAAACCTAGTTTAACATTTTCAAAATATTTGTAGGTATATGAATTTTATAATTTTCATTATAACTTTTAATTTATAAAAAATTTATAATATATGTGTGCTGAAGAATAGTTAGGTTTTTGAAACCAGTAACAAGAAAAAATTAAATCTTTCAGATTATTAACGATCACTTATTATTTACATTAAAGGTAATTATTTTCATTCATAAGAAAAAAAATCTTTAGACAGACATATAAAAATTGTTATAAATTAAAAGTTATACTGAAAATTATAAAATTCATATACAAATATTCTGAAAATGTTACACTAGATTTTTAGATTTAAAAAAAATTAATAATTATTACCTAAACTATTACTTAAAAAAAGTTCAAATATTTATGATCTCTTTTTTTTTTGCGTAAAAATAACCAACCATAGTTAACTGATTTAGTAACAATTATTTAGTTATTTACCATTTAAGCACTTCGGGCAGAAATTATTTTGATTTACTTGTCAAAAATGTATAATGAATTTTACATTATTCCATAAGAGCAGTGTACTCAAATGAAATAGCGCTACGCTACGTTGTTCCACCAAAATCAAGCGCTCTTTAAAAATTCGATAACTCAACAGCCGTTAAAGATAGCGACCTCAGTTTTTTTTCAAAAACTTCTGCAAACATTAGGCTACCATTCACTGCATATATGGTGACTTTTTTAATATTTCACGTACCTACCTTCCATTCCCGCATCTTGAAGTTTTAGATGCAAGAATTTGTTATTTCTAACTTCACGCTCAATTTGTGAAAAATTTGTTGACTTTTTTAAAATTCCAAATACACCATAAGAACCGCTCAAGTTTATACTACAATTGTCTAAAAAATCGAATCGATAACTTATTTCATTCCGTAAATAATGCTCTGCTGCATGTTTGGAAACGCACGAATTTTCGAATGACACCTCGGCCATTCTTATGGGCCATTTTAAAAGTTCGGTCTTACTAAAAAAGTTGTAATCTCCCACTTCTTATAGCTAAAAACATACTCTACAAGATGGTATAAGTTTCATCTGGTTATACTTCAGGGTCACTCAAATTAATATTTCGACACTGATTTTACTCCATTATAGGTTCAGTGGGGGCGCACATAGGCAACGGGATAACAACTCGAAAAGCCATACCTACTTTAAATAATAGCACGGGCCCTGAGAGCCTTAAAATCGCAATTTAATAATTGCACCCAAATATATTCTATAAAGATATATTTCCGACATAAAACACGTTCACAATTTTATGACTTGTCTTCACTGCTTCCTTGCAATTTATGTTTACGACAAATATCGTCTGAAATTTCAATAGGCACAAGTCCTGGCATAATTAAGTGCTGATAAACAGGAATCTAAAAATTAAAAGGAATATATTTTGAAAACACCAATACAAATAACATTTTTAACAAATCATCCTGAAAATATGATAT
The DNA here is from genome assembly GCF_000390285.2 of Anoplophora glabripennis. Lineage (NCBI taxonomy): Eukaryota > Metazoa > Arthropoda > Insecta > Coleoptera > Cerambycidae > Anoplophora > Anoplophora glabripennis. The sequence continues at coordinate 449,074 of NW_019417365.1, read as the reverse complement.
ATATTTAACTGAAGCGATTTACTTACATAAGGGAATGACATATCAAATATCACGTCCTTCGGATTTACTGTTCTCTCTGGAAGTGTGTAATAATTCCCTAAAAGCGGGTCTTCGAGCGGCTTTCCATAAATCTTCGTTTGATCGACTTGTACCAAACTATTCTCAGCTCGTTTTTGTAATTGTTTTATAGTAAGTTTTTTCTCGAAAGAACCACCAGAAAGTACCTGATGAAATAAATTTTATTGAACTTTGCTTTTTTGTGAACAAGTACACTTAATATGAAAGTATTATATTCAGAAATAAGTACCCTTCGTAAAAAATTAAGGGGGATATAAAAGTGCATAGTTTTCATTAGACAAATCGCTAAATTTCGAAATAAAAGAAAAAAATTGTCTAAACAAAAGTAACAAAAATTTTGAAGCCATCCCTGATACGATTTTTGACGGTCTAAACACTCGAGCAGAGTTTAGCAACAAGTATACCTTTATCTAAAAGTAAATCCCAAATGATTATTAGGTCATCGGCGTAGAAGTTGGGGTAAGAAAATCACACTTTACTACCCATTCCGACGCCACTGACCTATTCAAATTTGTAAATTTTACAGTAAATTATGTACATGTGTAAATGTTAACACCACACCAAATTTAAATCAATTTGTTATAAGCATACCAAAGATTTCGTAAATAATATGATTTTATCAACCGACCAATACGGCCCTGTACAATGAAAATGGTGGGACATAGGCCAATGGTTTATAAGGCAATTCTGAATTATTTATTGCGTTCTATTTGTACTTAAAGTTTGATTCACTCGAACTGAAACACCCTGTATATTAAGGACATTAAGGTCCATCTTACACTTGTAACAAAATGAGACTTTTGGAATAAAAACTTTTTTCTACAAAACTGTTAAAAGTGGGCTTTTTAATTGTCATTTTTGATGTTAAAAATGTCATTTAACACTAGTGTTAAAAGTAAATCAAAGTTTATTTAAATCATAAACACTGCGATCTGTGTGGTATTTTTTGATTTCTTATTTTTATTGAGTTTAAAGTTCTTCCGATTGTTTTGTAGAAAAAATAGTGTATGATATACGTGTTAAAAGTGATTTTATTTTGTTCGTGAAGTTAAAAAACTCGCTACGCTCGTTTTTTAATCATCTTCACTCACAAAATAAAATCTTACTTTTAACACGTATATCATAAATAGCTATTAATTAGTTTTTCTTTTTCGAAAATAGGACTCTTCAAACCATAGTTTTTACGAAACGTACTTATTTCTGAAATACACTGTATAGTATATTTATATGTTACCCTCAAGGTGGTAGAACTAGCGACTTTCTTTATATCTGGAGGAATACTAAATTGAAAAGTGGGTGGAACTGGTTGCCCTTGTCGAATATTCTTCCAAGGCTTGAACGTACCAATGGTCTGTAAATATCGACCTCCCAACGTCCACATTCTTACGCTAAAATCTGCACTGCAACTAAAAATAAGAAAATTTTCTCAGATGATAAAAACATAAGTACATTTTGTGGAGCAAAAATTAATCAAATTTTAGTGGTAGGTACAATTTCGGACAAAATATTTCTCAACTAAAAAAACGAAAATAAAACGAACTGAAAATGTAAAACGATGTTTTAAAAATTCAGTTATTATGCAAATCAGATTCACACGTTAGCAGAACAATTTCAGTCTCTTCCAAATCAAGTACACCTTGTTGGGACTGTATAAATGTGTATCACAGACCACATTCACAGACCTTAAGACTTAAGAGGTACCACCACCACCACCAGAGCAGAGGTACCATCCACAGACCTTAAAGAGGTGCCCATCAAGCTCATAAGAACGATGAGGATTGTTATTTCTTATGTGGAGTACTGTACAATTCGCGGTGTTAAGGGATAGACACCAGGTACTACTATACCAGCGTTCGATATCATTAAGATTACTCTTATTACAGTCATATTGATCTAGGGGGTTGCCATACATTTTAGTATCATCAGCATAAAAAGAATGATATCATCAAGATCAGTTGAGTGAAGGACCCTGGAGACATATCCGAGTAGACGTCATGGAGAGAAGAATAATCAGAACCTACACGAACTCAAAAAATACCGATAAATGTTACCAGTCCAAGTAAGTAGTTGGCCACGAATTCCAAGATGATCTAGTTTTTTCTATCAAAAGCGTTCACGACGTCTAAATAGATTACATTAACATTGTAATGTAAAATTAGAAATAATGACAAAAAATCCTCAAAATTTGACTAAAAATTTGAAATTTCAAAGTGTTGTGCACAAAAACTGATTTTAATGTCGTGGCACTAAATTTTAAGTAAAACAATTTTTTAAGATGCTCTGCATTTGGCAATTTGAAACTGTTGATAATGTATTCGTTTAAATTACTAATCAGAATATTCAGATTCAGATATTAATCCAATTAATCCAATCCACTGAAGTGTGTTGGGGCATCATAGTGCATCGATCATATCTGGTCATAGAGAATAGAAGTACATCCTCGAGCAAAATAAGTAGCTCAGCTTCTAAAAGTTGCCACAGAAACATCCATCTAGTCTAAAGAGAAGAAAGATTGGTCTTATGAGATATCGTCTATGATAGCCAACCATACAACTACCTACTAAAAACTGCTGTTTCAGTAATGGCATAAAGATTTAGGAAGGAGGAATATAATAAGGAACATTCAGGTTTGAGGCAATTTTCATAACGCTTGTTTTAGGTTCCTCTGCAATTTCGTTTAAAATAGCTTCTTCAATTTCTGGTGTTCTTTTCATTTTCAAAATGTTAAAAGAAAACCATCATCAGAGTACAATATTGAACAATCTATATATTGAAAAATAATCATTTTTGGACCACATGTTTATATGAAGTTTTCTCCACAAATCCGCCTTAGCAACATACTTTTAAAATATCTACTTGGTGTTTTGGTACACTCTATATATTTTTGTAAAACATGAAACCCGTGTTTTAATCCCAATATATTTTTGATTTGTAAAATAGTTAATTTCATGAAGTTTGAAGTGTTTATTTTCTGCCGATGTTAGTAGGTTATTTAATATTCATTCATTAATATTAACAAATACAGAAACCAAAAAAAAAAACATTGAAATCAGGATAAAAAATGTTCTATAAAAATTAATTTCGCATTAGTATTAGATACAGCTAGATTTAACTGGTTTGGTGGGAAAGGACCCATAAATACACTGTGTCCCAAAATGATGGAACAAAATTCATATTTTTTTTCCAGTTGAAATTTTAAAAAATCGCTGAAACAGGTCAATTAGTAAATAGAAATTGACACTTTTCTGAAATATTTTCTATTTTTTTTTAGCCATGTTTGACAGACCTATAACATTACCGACATTTTTTTAAACAAGACGCTCTATATTTTATAGTATATAGAGCGTCTTTTAAAGACGAATACATACAGCGGTATAAGATTGTAAGTACCTAATTTTTTGTCATAGTTGCCAAAAATAGAGGAATTAAATGAAAACAATAATTTAGTGCCACTTTTTATTTTATTACAGTAAATGTTCAAATGGACCCCATTAACCATTGCACTATGCCCAATATGGTGTTCAAAGTTATCAATTTGATTTTGAATAACATTTGGTGCTATGTTTCAATCCTTCGATAGGTAGTGTCTGGTCTATTCACATATACTTTGTTTTTTAGATAACCCCACAAAAAAAATCTAGTGGGGCTAAGTCAGCGGAGCGTGGTTGCCATTCAAGCGGCCCTCAGCTGCCTACCCATCGATTTGGGAAAACTTCATTAAGGTAATTTCTTACATCAGGGCATAAATGTGGAGGGGCAGCATATGGTTGGGACCAGACATCACCAGCAGGCATATCGGAATCAGCCGAAAACGCAAAAAATCCAAATGAATGTCGCCTGTCAAATTGCCCTCAATAAAATAAGGTCCCAGTATGCGATTTTCTACTATTCCAGCCCAAACATTTACTTTCTCCGGCCGTTGTGCATGTTTTTCTTGCATACAATGCGGATTTTCTGGGATCCAAAACGTAGTATTTTGCCTGTTTCGGTTCCGTTTAAGCAAAAACTTGCTTCGTCAGTGAAAATTATGTGATTTTGGGTTGTCTTTCAAATAAATTTCTAATTTCCTTGAAAAACTGTAATCTTCTGTATGTGTCAACTGCCCATAGTTCTTGTAAGACGTTAACTTTGTAAGGATGTCACTTTTGAGAGTTCAGAGTTCTGTGAACTGAGGACTACGACAAGTTGAAGTTGGCTAAGGTAGATCTAATGGATGAGAGAGGATTTTCAGTAACAGGGAGCATCACATTTTGACGGTCATTTTCGTTTACCATTCTTCGCCTTCCTGATCCAGGTAAATTTTTTAAACTTCCAGTTTCTTCAATCTTTTTAGATACTTTACTTCTTTCAAATTCAATATCAATTTTAAATTTCGTCCGCACGCTTTAAGCGTTATTGCTGTTTCTGAATAAAGGGCATTAAAGGAGAATTAGTGGAAAGTTATTTGGTTATACCCACGAATAGTGTGTTTATGGATGTGTTTTTTTATTGTTTAAAGTAAGTAGAAAAAGATTAATAAAGAGTAGGTACGTTTTTTAAAGAAGAAACTGTGATTGTTTGGAATAGTCGTCAGTACGACTTAAAAGACAATATTTTACATTTTTTTGATAACTATGCCAAAAAAGTAGGTATAGTATAACCTTATACCGCTGAATTCGTCTTTAGAGGAGCTATATATTTATATAAAATATAAAGCATCCTATTTAAAAAAATGTCGGTAATGTTATAGTTCTGACAAACAAAGCTCAAAAAAATGGAAAATATTGCAGAAAAGTTACAGTTTTTATTTACTAATTGACCTGTTTCAGCGATTTTTTAAAATATGAAATGGAAAAAAAATATGAATTTTTTTCCATTATTTTGGGACACAGTGTATTTTACTTTAGGTGTAACGGAAAAATAGACAGTTACAACAAATACCTTAAAAGAATTTGGCACTCATCGATATAAGTCAGTCCTGAAACAGGCATGAAATGTCCCTTGAAGCTGTTAAGTAAGACGGGTTTTGCCTGGTCTGCCGCCATTCTTGCTGCCCTTCCCATGAACGTATTTCCCCACATGAAGGGAAACATCAACCTATACTTTGGCATGCATGTACGCTCTTCATCTGCGGGTGATACACAATAGTTTTTCAATAGCCAAGTTTTAATGTAGCCGACTGTAGTTCCTAGGAATCAACATAGAAGTTAGCCAAAGTACAGTTTTGCTGTCGCCTCAGAAATTGAAATGTAACAAAAACATAATAGTCCAATCAATAGGTAGAAGAGCTTACAAAAAATACAACCTGGAAACAAAAAATATGGTGAAATAGTATTTTTCATGTGGCGCATAAACAGCGAAGTTAACCTAAAAAATTCATAAAAGTAAAAAAAACGGTTTTTCGCTAATAAAAAAAAACTCCAATCGAAAAAAGTTAAATGAGAAAGTTGTAGCTATTAAAAAAAACAATCGATCCGTATTTTTAAACATTGCTATATTACTTTTCGAGATATATCGAAAAAACCGTCAAAAATCAACTTTTTTTTGTTTTTGCTGTATCTCTAGCAAATTAAAATTTTGAAGCTTGTTACTCGCTGTAAATGTAGCCCTCGGCAAGCAAAAAAAGTACCTTTTTTAAAATTAAAAAATATTAAAAATTTTTTGAGTTATAAGGATTTTTCGAAAAAAAGGTCATCTCGAAGATTAGCTCTTCTTGCTCGACGAATAGTCGTAGAGAAACGAATCACGGCTCATTTTTTTTCTTACGAGTTGTACTTTCATGGTAAAAAAGAGTGAACGATTTTATTCATTTCAAGTGTCCAAAGATGATTTTAAAAACAGTGAAAATTTTTTGGTCGCGTTTTTCTTGAATATCTTTTTTATTTTTCGATAATGTCTATTACAGGAATCGATTTTTACACGAATTTAGAAAAAAAACGTTGCTCTGCGACCTTCTGGACCCGAGATAATTTTTTTTTTTCAAAAAATTCCAAAGGCCACTATTTAAATGCTACAACGTCCATTCTTACAGAGATTGAAGTTAAAGACTTATGTTTTCAATAAAAAAATACTGAGGCTCATTTTAGCCACTTCTGCATTTTTAATTGTGCGTCAAACCGAAGTATTCGAGCGCGGCGCGAGCTAACTGTAGCGGGCGGCGGAGTGGGGGTAACGCTACTCGGCTGCTCCAGAACCTGAATTCGCGCCTTCAAAAGCGCTCTTACTTTCAAAATCTTCATTATCTCGACTTCTAGACCACGTACAAAAATTCTTTTGTAATTAATTTAGGGTAGCTCGACGAGATAAAACAAAATATGACGTTTACGACAGCTTCAAAAACATAATTACCTTTGAAAAAAAATATCATGTAGCTTCGTCAGCGGTTGCAAAAATAAAATCTGTAGTTGAAAAAAAAAATTTAAATGTGCAAGTGTTTGTTTACAATGTGATGCATCCCAATGTGAAAATTTTAAACTCCGAACATCCAATTAGACAATGATTCATTTGACGCATTGATGCTACGAATTATGTGGAAAATGAAGTTGATAGCGTAGAAAATATATCAAACGAAACCATGGAAGAAGAAGAAAATGAATCACAATCGAGGGAATTGAAGAGAAGAAGAATTGAAACATAAAAGTGATATACTAACATAAGCTGTGAAAATAAAAAACGCAATCGACGAACATTTTTATACCACGTAATTTTCTGTACGATAATTAAATAAATATTTTGTAATACTTTTATAATCAAAAGATATAATTTCCATAAAACGTTGTATTTACTTTATTTCATAAATAACTATTGAAATGTTAACAAGAGGTGAGAGAATTTTAGACTAAACGCAAATTACATGTTTCAAAGGTATGCTTTTGAGGTCGTCGTAAACGTCATATTTTGGTTTATCTCGTCGAGCTACTCCAGATTAAGTACAAAATGATTTTTATACGTGGTCCAGAAGTGATAATGAAGATTTTGAAAGTAAGATCCCTTTTGAACGCACGAATTCAGTTTTCGGAGCAGCCGAGTAGCGTTACCCCCACTCCGCCGCCCGCTACGGTTAGCTCGGGCCGCGCTCGAATGCTTCGGTTTGACGCACAATTAAAAATGCAGAAGTATCTAAAATGAACCACAGTATTTTTTTATTGAAAATATAAGTCTTCAGCTTCAATCTCTGTAAAAATCGCTGTAGCACTTAAATAGCGGCCTGTGGATTTTTTTTTAATAAAAAAATATTTCGGCTGCAGGAGGTCGTAGAGCAACGTTTTTTTTTTAATTCGCGTAAAAATGCCAGCAATTGATTCCTGTAATAGACATTATCCAGAAATGAAAATCAAAAAAGATATTCAAGAAAAACACGACCAAAAAATTTTTACTTTTTTCAAAATCATCTTTGGACACTTGAAATGAATAAAATGGGTATCACTCTTTTTTACCATGAAAGTACAACTCAAAGGAAAAAATGAGCCCTGATTCGTTTCTCTACCACTATTCGTCGAGCAAGAAGAGCCGATTTCCGAAATGACCTTTTTTTCGACAAATCGATATAACTCGAAACATTTTGAACATTTTTTAATTTAAAAAAAAGTACTGTTTTGCTTGCCGAGAGCTACATTTGCATCAAGTAACAAGTTTTAAAACTTTTATTTGCAAGAGATATAGCAAAAACAAAAAAAGTCGATTTTTGACGGTTTTTTCGATATATCTCGAAAAGTAACATAGCAATTGATATGTTTAAAAATACGGATCGATAGGTTTTTTTGATAGCTACAACTTTCTCATTCAACTTTTTTTCGATTGGAGTTCAAGTTTTTTTATTAGCGAAAACCCGTTTTTTTACTTTTATTAATTTTTTAGGTTAACTTCGCCGTTTATGTGCCACAGGAAAAATATTTTTTGTTTCCAGGTGGTATTTTTTTTTAATTTAACATAAGACCGTGACAGATTGATTGGACTTAAAACGATATTCCTGTTAACTATTTCAAGGTCACAAATATTATTTAATACCAGTAAAAAGAAACTCGTTGTTTTCGTCTGTAGTCATCGAAATGACATAGTCGCCCGCCTTATGAATGGCAGAAAACGATGTTATGAAAGATCCTTGCACGTGATGATTCCAAACTTGTACCACTCCATTTTCCAGAGCCACCAGAAGGGTGCCGACTTCCGGATCACTTTTTCGGGCATTAAGGAAAATCATACAATGCACCGACAATTTTCTTAAATGGAAACATTCGTCTGGTACCGCTACAGTAGACACTTTTCGTCTTTTGTCTTGTCGACGAACTGAAAATGTTTCATGTTAAATGACAAATGACTAACTTTTGGAGTAATTTCATGTTATCTAACATAAAAAATGAAACAGAAATAAACACAGGCTTATTCAGAAAATAACCGAACATTATTTTTCTAAACTAAAAAAAAATTAATTTTATATATTATTGGTCCTCGTCTCTTTCGAAGTACTCCCCTCTTCTATTCACACACTTTTCCCCACAGTGTTTCTATTTCATGAAGCTTCATTTGAAATGGCCTTTAAAGTCTGTGACGAATTTACTTAGATGTCAACAATAGTCTGAAAGCGACGTCCATTCAGTCCTTTCAGCACTGATTTTAATTTCGGAAATAAGAAAAAATCACAAGGAGCTAGGTCTGGCGAGTAAGGAGGGTGAGGGACACAAAACTGACGAACTGACAAAGCTAAGTATGCAAGCGCATTGTCATGATGCAACTCTGATCTCTTTTTGCGGATATTTTCACGTAATCATTGTAAAACGCCTTGATAGTAGATACGGTTCACAGTATTACCTTGAGGCAAGATTTGAAAATGCAAAATTCCATTAAAACAGTAAGCATCACTTTGACATTGGATCGAGATTGACGTACTTTCTTGGTGGCTGGAGGTCCTTAGCCAATCCATTGTGACGATTGAACTTTAGTCTCAATGTTGTAGCCGTAAATCCAGCTTTCGTCTCCCGTTATGATCTTTTGAATGAATGTTTCATCGTCATTGGATTGTTCAACTAGTTGCCAATAAAAGTCCACACGATTTTCTGTGTTGTTCGGTCATCAAACGAGGAAAAAATTATGCTGCAACTCGATGCGTGTTCAGTTTTTCAGTCAAAATGTCATGGCATAACCCTATTGAGATGCTAACCTCTTCAGCAATGTCTCTGGCGACTTACATGCATCAAATCTTTGATTTTCTAAACATGGTCAAGTCATCAGTTGAAGTCGAATGTCTTCCTGGTCGAGGATCATCTTCAATTGACTGACGACCACTTTTTCCGTGAATGTTTTTCCCAGTTTCACGAAAAATTTTACGTTGCATCGTTGTTCCAAAAAACAGCACATTTCAAAAATCGTCACTAACATTTAAACGCGTTACACTCAAATAATATCACGAAAACCAAAAGAGATATCATTAATTCAAGAACATGTGGTTAAGAGGAGATTATGCACAACGTCATGCGGCCAATAGCATATCACTAAATTAACGCGTATTTCGGAAAGTTCCGTTATTTTCTGAACATACTTACATCGTATATGCTTTTCGTAATTTTAGTATTTCCAAATGCTTTACAGAAGCAATTAGGTAGCACTTCTTTTGATGTTAATAAATTTTAAGGAGGCAATGAAGAACTAATTAACAATATCATTCAAACATATTATAAGTAGAAGATGAATATAGAAATGAAAACATCACAACGAAAATCACCGATTTTTTTCTATTATTTTTTACATATACGCACACACTTGGTGAGAAAACCTCTTGCTATCCTTAAAAATAGTACTGGACGATACCATCGATTTCCTCTTATGGTGAATGTACTCTTCTTTAACAGGTTTCTCCGTCTTTGCTAATTGATAATGGATTTTGATTCTGGCAGTAGGATTTGACACGTTAAACTTTTTATAAGGCTGACCAGTCTCCAGACGCCATAAGATCAGTTCTCCTGCATAAGAACTAGTAGCCACAGTTTCAGGTACTCGGACAGCTGCCGAACTTATGTCTTCCGTGTGCCGCAGGTCCCAATTTTTGCTGAAAATTGGAAATAGATAGCAGAAAGGCTATACTTATATAGCTTGTACGCATCATGGATCATCAATGAATCTCTTAAAAAAATGACCGATATTTTACTTTGATGTAAGTTATATTTTATAATGCGGATTATTACTTTATTTGTCCTCAAGATGTTAAGAGGTAACAGGGCTGTATTAAAATATTTAAATTTTCTAAATAACTAAAAATCTGCATATCGACTTTATTCAAATATCTTTTTTTTATAACTCCAGAAAAAATGTCAAAACGAACTTATACCGGATGTGAACAAACACAACCACAGAGATATTTTTTCAGAAAATCAAATTAAAAGTAAATTTAATATTTTCAAAATATTTAAAGATACACTTTCTGAACTTATAAAATATCTCATTTCATGTTTGTACTTATTTTAGTTTGATACAACGACCTAAGAGACACTATATATCTCTCTTATTCATTTTGATGCAAAAATAGTTTTTTGAACATTGTATTCGTAATATGTATAAGGCGTTCTGAAAAATTATGGCATAAATTCAGGGCCTGACAGAATTTCAAAAAATATTACAATTTGTTTCCATAAACCATGGGCATATCTTTTTCCGTTTTCAAGATACAGGGCGTTGAAAATGATTTTTTAGAATCTAGTTTCGGTCCTATCTTTCACGAAATTCAACCGAATGAACTGAAATTTTGATATGTGGAGTTTCTGGGAATGCTAATTGCTCTGGAGTTATTAATTTTTGACTATATCATACAGGGCGTTCAGTACAGTACTCTGCGGGAACATTTTAGGTCCTAACTTTTTTGCGGTTAATCTTTTTGCACCTTTTGTCACTTGCTGTTATGGCAAATTTTATTTTAAAAAAGGCGCTCTTGTAAGAAGTGCTAAAATTTGCCCGTTTTCGAGAAAAACCAGTCATAGTGCGCCGAAGTCAAACAGCTAGTATCCCAAATTGTTATTTTTTATTTCAAGTAGGCTTTGGCACCTAGTCACTATTACTATTAGTTTCAGTAATAAAACTCAAAATCAAAGTAATTCTGTTAATGGTAATGATAAAAAGTAATAATTTATTTGTGGAAATGTTTAACACATACTGAATATAATTGAAAAAAAGAAAAACAACAAGAGTAACTAAACTAACAGAAAATTAAAATTTAAGGAAAATAAAATGTCCTCCAATCTTTTTTGTAATGAACACAATGTATTTTTCAAAGGTTCTGAATTATTACTTAGTTATATGGTTGAAAACATCAACAATTTTTGTCTCAAATGTTCTGCTGAATTCATTTCTGTTTCATATACTTTTTGTTTGGCAAAACTCCAAACTACATAATCAAGGGGTGACCTTGGAGGCCAGTGAATTGGAGCATCTGCACATCGACCAAGCCATCGCCCAGAAAAATTTTCATGATGCCATTCTCTGCATACTCGAGTAAAATGTGATGGAGCGCCATCATGCATGAAATAATAATTATTTTTTGCTAATAGTGGAATATCATCTTCAATAATTTCGAACAAACTTTTTCTTAAGAAATCTAAATCAAGTATGTAAATTACCATCCAGAATGTGGTATCCTATTAACTGATTCCTCATTGTGGCAGTCCAAACATTTACTTTAAATTAATGTTGAAAATGGGACTTCTTTTTGGCCCTAGGATTTTCTTCAGTCCATTATGAGTTCGAGTGACAGTCGCTTCGTCCGTAAAAAGGATAGGTCGTAGGAAATTCGGATTTTCATTTTGTCTTTCTTTCAGCAATTGACAAAAATCTGTTTGGAGCTCGTAATCTTTTGGTAATAACTCTTGCACTTTTGTATAATGATATGGGTGTAACTGTTGCTCTTTTAAAATTTCCCAAGTACCACACACGGACACATTTGCTCTTTGTGATAATTTTTTGATATTCACGAAGGTTCCTGAAATACCATATCTAATATATTTTCCTCTTTTTCAGCAGTCCTTGCAGTTCTTGGTCCTCCCGAATTTACCTTTTCTGGCTTAAACGAGCCTGTCTCCCGGCATCGCCTTTCAACGGACAAAAATGTATTTCTATTTGGTAACCTGTGACAATGAAATTTTTCCTAGTATCGCCTTACATCAGCAAAAATGTTCCCTAAACACTCGCCTAAAGGCAGCAACATATCGGTATATTCCGAGTTTGAATAATTATTACCGTTATTCATACCGTAGCAAGCAGACATTTCTTATTACACGAATTAAAATAAATACTTGTTCTGATAATAATAACACGTTTATTTGACACATTTGACACAAGCCTACTTGAAATAAAAAACAACAATCTGGAATACTAACTGCTTGACTTTAGCGCACTATGCCTGGTTTCTCTAGAAAACGGGTAAAATTTTAGCACTTCTTACAATAGCTCAAGAGCACCTTTTTTTGTTTAGAATAAAATTTGCCATAACAGCAAGTTAGGACCTAAAATATTCCCGCGTAGTACTGCCCAGAGAATTTAGCATCCCCAGAAATCCTACATAACAAAATTTCAGTTCATTCGGTTGAATTTTGTGGAAGATAGTACCGAAACTCGATTCTAAAAAATTATTTTCAACGCCCTGTATCTTGAAAACCGAAAAAGATACGCCCATAGTTCACAGGAACAAATTGTAATATTTTCTGAAACTCAATCAGGCCCTGAATTTATGCTAGTGTTTTCCAGAACACCCTGTATACTTGTAAGTATTTTGTGTTCGAGTATTTGAATATTGTATTCAGTATTCATAGATTGAATACTTTTTCTGTCGTCTTATTTGATGACTTTTCTTCGTAATCTTTAGAGAAAATTGCAGTTTTGAAGCTTTCATACTATTTATTACCTGTAAGCTCCCCCTGGACCAACTGCTTCCCCAGTATCGGCAAACTCGATGATGCGCCTATTCCATCCGGTCGCCATTATTCTATTATTCACCCAGATAACCGATTTTATCTCCGACCACTTCCACGTTTTCATGTTACGCAAACAGGTGCCCGAATTGAAACTCCAAATTTTCAGAGTGCCGTCGTGGGCTCCTGTGAGCAAACGCTGATAGCCTGGATCAAAGGTGGCCGCCGTAATTTCTACGGGTTTTATTGCTCCATGCACCAAAACCGTATGGGCCTCCCTGATGATCAGCAGACGTCTTCCGTCAAACGGATTCCAGACTATTATAAAACTGTCCAAGCCGCACGTTACTACTTTCTGAAATACGATGATGCGATGTATTTCAAAGTCATTAATATAAAGAGAAAATTACGGTCCGTACGATATTTGTTGAGATAGAATTTCAAGGAAAAGTAAAGAAACATGCCTTCGTAACTGCAAAACACAATATGCACAGCAAGCTGCTACGGTGAACGCCACGCCGCCAATGTCTTTCTACTTCCGATGTCGAATGCGGTTAATTCCAAGAAAGTGACGCAGGGGTCTTCTTGGAATTGTATCTCAACAAATATCGTACGGACTGTATTCATTTTTCACTTGTGGTGACTGTAAGTAAGGGACATACGGATATTTTCAAATAATGTTATTCAGAATATACAGGGTGATTTACAACTTATCCAAAANATCAAAGGTGGCCGCCGTAATTTCTACGGGTTTTATTGCTCCATGCACCAAAACCGTATGGGCCTCCCTGATGATCAGCAGACGTCTTCCGTCAAACGGATTCCAGACTATTATAAAACTGTCCAAGCCGCATGTTACTACTTTCTGAAATACGATGATGCGATGTATTTCAAAGTCATTAATATAAAGAGAAAATTACGGTCCGTACGATATTTGTTGAGATAGAATTTCAAGGAAAGAGTAAAGAAACATGCCTTCGTAACTGCAAAACACAATATGCACAGCAAGCTGCTACGGTGAACGCCACGCCGCCAAGGTCTTTCTACCTCCGGTGTCGAATGCGGTTAATTCCAAGAAAGCGACGCAGGGGTCTTCTTGGAATTCTATCTCAACAAATATCGTACGGACTGTATTCATTTTTGACTTGTGGTGACTGTAAGTAAGGGACATACGGATATTTTCAAATAATGTTATTCAGAATATATAGTAATATAGACGTATGCACTGTTTCTTGACGTATTTTAAGCTAATTAAACCAAACATTTTTTTAATTATAAATAATAAATAAATTACAAAAAAGTTCAAGAAAAGCATTTTAGCAAAAGAATAACATTTGGTAATATTAGCATCCAAATATTCAACTGTGTGGAACTTATAACCGTAGTAGAAACTTAGAATCCATTTGTTTTCGAAATAAGTATAATTTTTTTATAACAAATAAAGTGACTTATCACGTTATGTGAAAAATAAATTTATACTCTGTTTCAGCTATCCTAAAAAAATCCTTTGTAAAAATATTTTAAAGTAGGTATTTTCCATTAGACACATCCTGTATATGTAGACTTTTAACAAACACTAAAAATATACAATTTCTATTGTCATATTATATAAGAAATATGTAAATTCAGTCATTTTATGCATTTTGAATATATTAATCCATTGGTTGTGACACATTCTATATACTTACAGAGTCTTCATAAATAATTACAAGTCACGTAACCAGTAGTTTTATTTGGAACAGTAATTTTATATTCTTCACGGTTGCAATTAAATTTTGTTTAAATTAAAACAATAAGATCAAGATTAGATTAAAACACATCATTCTGTTTCACCGGCTGTGATTGGAGTAATTTTTCACGAGATTCTATACAACCAGTCAAATATCGCATTAATTCGAGCGTAAACATAACGGTTTGTCATTATTCATTGTAGACGAATCATTAATATTTTATTATACAGGATGTTAATTAAGTATGTACAATAAATTCAACAGACGATTATTTGAGTGATTTTTAGACAAAAAGTTCATATAAACATTAGTCCGCAGATGCTTCGTCTTCAAGATACAGGGTGCTAAACTTTTGTAAAAAAATTGCTATTTCGCAAATATCTTAAATACCCTTTACCCAATTTTGTTGTAATTTGGCAATGTTACTTGTACTGTTAAGGGGCTAATTTAACCCAAACTTGATTAGATTTGTTAAATCCAGTGGCGTCCCGAGCGGTACCTTAACGAATATTTTTGACAAAAAAAATGTACGCCACTTACTTTTTTGTAATTTTTCTTTTTTTCCTGGATTAAGCAACGAAAATTACAATTTTTTTGTCTCCTGAATGTTTTTCGTATCTTCATAAATTTTTGATGAAAAAAAAATTAAATCCACTTACTTAATTACATATTCCTGGACCCCACAAGAAACATTATGAAAAATATTCGTTAAGGTACCGCTCGGGACGCCACTGGACTTAACAAATCTAATGAAGTTAGGGTTAAATTAGCCCCTTAACACTAATTGGGTAAAGTGTGTTTAAGATATTCACGAAATAGCAATTTTTTTACAAAAGTTTAATACTCTGTATCTTGAAAACGAAGCATTTGCGGACCAATATTTATATGAACTTTTTGTCTTAAAACGACTCAAATAATCGTCTGTTGAATTTATTGTACATACTTAATTAACACTCTGTATATTTATTATATATTTATATTATACAGGGTGATTTCACTTTAAATACAGAAACTTCAGGAAGAGATTAGTTTCCAAAAAATAAGTAGAGTTTGCTTTATAGACTTTTTTCCTAGGGTATTCGAGATACGGAGTGTTCAAGTTTCCAAAAAAAATATTTATTTTCGGTCATATCTTCATATTACGATGAACAATTTGGACTTTAACCAGTGGTGTACTACTGAAGATGTCTCTCCGTTTTTTTTTGTTTCAAGACAAAAATACGCCACTGGCAGTTTTTTGTATAAATAATGTTAAATTCAGGTACTGTTACGTTAAACGAATGAAAAGTGATTCTAGGTATTTTTTAATAGTAGCAGCTGTTTAGAAGATAATTTACTTATTTGGCGATCATAATGCGCAAATTTTCTGCACTTACTCCATCAGCATAAAATCTTTTGTCTGCATTATCAATAAATAAGTTTTACGGTGATCTCGTTTTAGTATTATATCTAGCTTTGTTAATTTATTTCTGAACCTACAATACTTGTTGGGCACGAACACGAGACGAATTGTGGCAAAGAATAGGGGAAAATTGCAATCTCAGGGAAAATTATGTCATGATAAGTTAGTTCTTCTATAAATAGATTAGATGTTAAAAGTGTATCGACGCGGAAGGACTTCATTTTGGACAATTCATTGCTATAGGTCTCGTTACATAATTACTTACTCGACCTTTTTGCAAATGTTACTTTAATATTTAGTTTTGATATTTTTTCCAGAAATAACAGCCAGTTGCGTATTCTTTTCTTGGGAAAAGTGACGGGCGCTTTAGTAGCACGTCACTGGTTAAAACCAGGAGGTTTTCATCAAATAAACAGATTCATTTATAAGGAAAATTCAATAAAACGTAAAAACAAGACCAAATATCTCCTAAACGGCTGCTACTATTAATAAACACCAAGAAACATTTTTCATTCATTTAATGTCACAGTACCTTAATTGGAACATTATGTCTACAAAAAAACGCCAGTTGCGTATTTTTTTCTTAGGAAAATGGGGCAGCACCTCCTATAGCGCGTCACTGGTTAAAGCGACTAGGTTAATATCACATTCAATAAAAGGTCTAATCTAAGTGAATACGCTGTAGTAAATCCTGTCAGCGCATTATGAAGATATAACAGAAAAAAATATATTTTTTTAAACTTAACATCCTGTATCTCGAATAACTAGTCCCGCAGGAAAAATGTTTATAGAGCAAACTCTACATATTTTTTGGTAGTGAATCTAGTCATGCATTTTCTGTATTTAAAGTGAAATCATCCTGTATATATTTTTGTTACCAGTAGCAACCCGGCGTGCAATGTTGGTTATCTAAGCTCGGCGGTTACGTGGCTGGTAAACATTTATGAGGCTTTGTATATACAGATGAATTAAAATAAAAAAGCAAACCAAACCACTGTGCTGCAAGCAGCAGACAATCACTGGTTAAACTATTGTATTTTAATATTAATTTTTTAGTATCCAACAAAAATGCTTTAGGTCTTTCCATGTTTTTTTTTATACTTTAAAGTTATACTTTTGCAAGATTGCAAGATAGTCTATTTTTCATAATTTTTACTTTCGCAGCTTAGTTATTATACAAACTGTGATCACAGTATAGATAGATGAGTTGGGACAGCTGCACCTTCGCACCAAACCAATTTCAAAATTCATTCATATATTCGGTTATGTTTACTCCCTATACTTTTCTCCTATGTTACCTACATGTTTTGTGGATACTTGATCATATTGTTCCATGGTATTACCCTAATCGCTTAATACCACCACACTATTGCGAATCGTCTCCAGTAATATAGTAAACATTCTAAATCATAAGCGTGAATTGCAATATCCAGTCAATTCAAAAATTTACAATTAATTTTTTTTGCTCGTATTAAATTACCAAATTGAATTTACATCTTGAGTACGTCACCTATTACAACATTTTGATGATCACTGGCTGATTTTCATACAGATGTCAGCTGAAACTATAGTGTGAAGGCCGAATAATTTCGATGGCGGATTCTAATTCATTAATTAATCCCATGTCCTAACAGATCTATCTATACTATGCTGTGGTATTAGACCTTAATGATCATTAAAGTAGTTCTCAAAACACACTACCTTATATAGTTTATTGTAGAGGACGACTGACACTCCACCAATGTGAGTATTTCCGTCCGTATGTTCAGAACTCGGATTGGGACTTAAAGAGAGGACAGCGATCATATTGCTGCCTACGATCCACTGTCTACTCTCCGGATTGTAGAGAGCACTTATCTCACTTGAATCACCTAAATGTGTCGGTAACTCCAAATAAGTCTGCACCAAAGCTTGCATCCCGATATCCCAGACTTTTATGCATTTATCTTTCGACAGACTGTACAGCCTTTTCCCATTATCTTGAAACACCACTTGCACTATACCAGTGTGGTGCCCGTAGAAGGTGCAAGTGGCTCTGCGGGGTATGAATGGGTTCCAGATGCGTACCAAACAATCTGGACCTCCAGTTGCTACCATGTGCGCCGTCTCTTCCAAAGCAAAACACCAGGCGCCAGCGAAAATTTTGTAAACATAACTCTTCTTGCCATCCGATATATCAGTCATGATGACAGCTTTGTTGCTTTGCGAACAGGAAACTATGCAGTGTAGAGCTGAATAGTAAGACACTTGTCTTATGAAATCGTTGTGAACGAAAGGGAATTCTGAAATTGTTAGATTAGGTATTGCATGTTTAAGAGCACTCTCATAACGGACACATAGCAGTGGTATTCCTGGTTGACTTTTAAAAGGTCCTCTAGCTTCAGACTGAAATTGAATGACCCGTATACTCCCTCCCATATCTCCCATGATCAGTTTAGAAGGGACGTTTATATCAGTGTAAAATTTGTAAAACATGGTCGTTATTGCATCAGGTAAGGAGGTGATCATCACGCGTAACTCAAATTTTCTCGCGGAGGTGTCGTAGAACCTTAGATCTCTTTCTGAACTAGACGTACATATTACACTTACGTCTGGTAATACCGCCATGTCGGTGACCAAAGTAGTTTGTACTTTTAACATTGGACATGTTGATTGGGCAGACCTTTCTAATTGCATATCTAGTGACCAATAATTTACAACTCCATCTTGGCTGCAAGTAATGATGCTACCATCATGCCAATTGCACGTACGGTCTAATTTTACTGTTGGAAAAAAAGCTATCCTGTTGACTCGATGGCGGTGGTTGCTTCTCATCATCAGCGGTGGAGTTGGTATAGGCGCATCTAAGGTTTTGTATTCCATGCCAATTTCTTGTTCTTGGAAACCAAGAATAAGATAAGATATGAATTCATGCCATGTTACGTAACCATCGCTGAAACAAAATCACATTGTACCCCCATATACAGGGTGTCTCATAATTAGCTGCCAACCCTGAACAGGCCGATTCTATGATCAAAACTAAGTAAAAAAGTTCATATGAACATGGGTCCGGAAATGCTTCCTAAGGGCACAGGGACCCATTGAAGAGGGAGGAATGGAAATCATTTTTTTGCAATATCTCTCAATCGCGTTGTGATAAATGAATGAAATTTGGTATACACAGCTAAATTTTGATGAGCAATTTGATGGACTAATCCATTTATTTCCACAAGGTCCATTGGGGTGGGTACGGGGGGGCCCTTGGTACTTTGCGTGTGTAACTTTTTCATCTTTGACTTTTTAACAAATTGGACAGCAAATTCCGTTTTCCCGAACTGTTTTACGTTAAAAAGGTACTCTTGTTTCAAATCGTTATCTTTAACGGTTTCTGAGAAAATCGCTCTTGAATTAATCCCACTTTGGTCAATTTCATAGTAATTTAAACAAAATAATCAAGGTATTCTTATGTCAAAGTATTGTCAACCCGATTGCCAATTTAATAGTTCTAAGCGAAAAAAATGGAAGAGTTTACGGGACAAGAGTTAGTTGATATGATATTTATTTATGGCTTTTGCGATGGTAATGCTGCAGCGGCAGAACGCGAGTACGGGAGAAGGTTTCCAAACCGAAGGCTGCCATCAAGGAGGACATTCCCTACGGTATTCCGCAACTTAGCTGCAACCGCCACTTTTCGAAAGGCACCGGGTCAAGGACGTCCCAGGATTAATAGGGAAGCGGAGGTCCTTGACGCTATTGAACAAGATCCTACGACTAGCATACGGAACATTTCAAGGCAAATAAATGTTCCTCGGCCAACGGTACTACATATCTTAAAGATTTCCTTAACAGAATTGATTAGATGTGCTACTAACATTTCAGGTTGGAAGAATATTAAAGCGACAAGGTCTACATGCCTATCACTATCGACGTGTACATGGCTTGATACCAGAAGATTTTGCGCCACGTATGCAATTTTGTCGCTGGATTTTGTCGCTGGACAACGAGCAAGCTTCCAAAATTTTGTGGTGTGACGAAGCTACTTTTACCCGAAATGGAAAATTAAATTTTCATAATTCTCATTATTGGGAAGAAGAGAACCCACATGTTGTTCGGAGAACAAACTTCCAGCAACGGTTTTCCATAAATTTATGGGCGGGAATAATTCACGACACTCTGATTGGACCTATTGAAATTCCACAACGTCTCAATTCAAATCTTTATTTAAACTTACTTCAAGAAAATCTTCCCCAAATTCTCGATGATCTGCCTCTAAATTTACGACGTAACATGTTTTTTCAACACGATGGAGCCCCGGCACATAGTGGTCGCAATGTTCTAAATTTCCTAAACGAAAATTTCGCTGGACGGTGGATAGGGAGGCACGGACCGGTAGCTTGGCCGCCGCGTTCTCCCGACCTAACCCCGCTGGACTTCTTTTTCTGGGGATATCTAAATCAAAAAGTTTACGCCACCGAAGTCGATACCCGTGAGGAATTGCTGCAGCGTATCAATGATGCAGCCAATGAAATTCGTCAAAACCGTTTTAGCATCTTAATAGCTTCGAGAAGTGTTACACGTAGGGCAAGACTTTGTATCAGAGAAGGTGGAGGGTTTTTTGAACAGTTTTTAAAATAGCTTGTTGTCTGTTATCAAAATTAAGTTTCCATCTTATGATCCCTTCGAAAAGTGACGGTTGCAGCTAAATTGCGGAATACAGTGAGGAATGTCCTCCTTGATGTCAGCCTTCTGTTTGGAAACCTTCTGCCGTACTCGCGTTCTGCCGCGCAGCATTACCATCGCAAAAGCCATAAACAAATCATCATATCATAATTGTTCTACATCAATAATGTGTATTACTGATTACGTATTAAATTATTATTATTATTTTTTGTTTAAATTACTATGAAATTGACCAAAGTGGGATTAATTCAAGAGCGATTTTCTCAGAAACCGTTAAAGATAACGATTTGAAACAAGAGTACCTTTTTAACGTAAAACAGTTCGGGAAAACGGAATTTGCTGTCCAATTTGTTAAAAAGTCAAAGATGAAAAAGTTACACACGCAAAGTACCAAGGGCCCCCCCGTACCCACCCCAATGGACCTTGTGGAAATAAATGGATTAGTCCATCAAATTGCTCATCAAAATTTAGCTGTGTATACCAAATTTCATTCATTTATCACAACGCGATTGAGAGATATTGCAAAAAAATGATTTCCATTCCTCCCTCTTCAATGGGTCCCTGTGCCCTTAGGAAGCATTTCCGGACCCATGTTCATATGAACTTTTTTACTTAGTTTTGATCATAGAATCGGCCTGTTCAGGGTTGGCAGCTAATTATGAGACACCCTGTATTAACAATAATTTTGTGTAATAGCAAGTGTCCTTTTTTAAAAGTGGGGCGAACTATTCCTGAATGATAATAAGCAAATAACACAGAAATTATTATTTTCTTGGAAAATGTTGATTAGCTACCTATCTAATGAAATATCTACTTATACACATTTGCAATTCGTTAATGCCCATCATAACTGGTAAGACGGCAACCATTAATACACTGTTTCTTTTTCAGACTAATTGACATTACTGACACCAATATTGTTCGTAATCATAATATTTCAATAACATGAATATATGTGAAAAAAATATATAAAATATTATTTTCGAATCATGTCAATATTGACGTCACGTGAAAAAACTCAAAAGTGAAATATTTTTACCAAG
This sequence comes from Anoplophora glabripennis, assembly GCF_000390285.2. Classification (NCBI taxonomy): domain Eukaryota; kingdom Metazoa; phylum Arthropoda; class Insecta; order Coleoptera; family Cerambycidae; genus Anoplophora; species Anoplophora glabripennis. The sequence goes on along the minus strand of NW_019417365.1, from coordinate 427,293 downwards.
AAGAATTCATTTGCTTAAATAGAGTATCATATGTTTTATCATCATATTCGACACTGCCGTATTCGTACAAAACTTCCTTCAGTTCGTCTTTATCCATCCTTCTACCTTCCTTCGTATCAAAAATTTCATGTAATTCCGTTATTTCCGTTTCGTCCAACAACTGATGAAGTTTTAATTTCATCAGCTTACATTTCCTTTCCCTCTTTGGGGTTTGGACATTTTTAGGCTGTTTTTTCTTGCCCTTAGTATCTTTAATATTTGTTGACATGTTGAGATAAAACTGATAACAAACAGGTGTAAAAATTATATTAATCAATAATTTCGTTCCCATGGTTTTAAATACAAACAAATACGATCCCCGAATTGGTAGTTTGTTAATATTTTGCCCCGATACTCCATGGATGCTTTTTATTTAACTTTAAGTTTATTTCGGCGACGAAGGTATGATAAATGTATTGACATATGTACAAGTATCTTAGATAAGCAGCCTCTGGATCAAGCAGCATGGTGTTTAAAAATGCGCGCGATGACTCAGAGGATATACGTGGATGACATAGAAAGTGAGGAAATTCCAGAGAGTGATTTTTTAGACGAAAATGTTATGGCTTCTGCCCCTCGGCCTGGCACATCCATGAAAACTGCTGAACAGCCAAAAACTGGTGCTCTAGGGTGAGTTATGGTTTATGAAGTTATAAACATTTTTACAAAGTACCAAATCCTCTAAAAGCTTTATTTTTTTCTTACAGCAGATTAACTTTTCTTTGTTATTACTTTTTCTTTAAATTACCCATGAACTGTTTTTTGAATAATACTCATGTACACTGATTTTCTAAAATTACATGAATGAGTTCTTAACTGAATTTTTTATTACATCTCAGAGGCAATCTACATAAATTGATTTCAATGAAATGCGGTAGAGCATATAAATAAAGAAAAATGTTTTAAAAAGAAAAATTTTATTCCTATCATTTTAGTCAGTGGCGTGCATTATGTTTTTCTTATTTTCTGAGTAGGTAAAAATCGTCAGCCATCAAATTATATGTAAGTAAAATATCAACTGGCACCATACCTGCCAATGATTGACTTTTTGCCTTAATTCATCAAGTTTTTTTAGGTGTCTTCATCAGATAAAATAATCCAATGGATTCAAGTAGCATGAACGAGGTGGTCAACCTACTTGGTCCTACATAATTCTCTTTCAATACTTTTTGGTGGTAACTGACCAATTTAATATCGTGGATAATCCGTCTCCAAAAATCCACAAAATAGTCGTAGGGAGTGCATAGTCCCAAAAAAATAATAATGTGCATTTTTGATAGATTGTGGACAGTATAATTTTTAGCTATTGACTAGATATTACATGCGGAAGTGAATTCGAACGATATTAAGTCCAGTCATTGTTTATAGCACGAGACCGAGGACGGCGACCGGTCGTCCCATATCTGGAGTAGCACGGCCAGGAACTCAAAATCGCCCCGGTTCAGCTCTGGATCGCGTGAGGACCGCCAGGCCAGTGACAGGACAATCGGCCAGAGCCATACGTTTGGGCACAGCCGCTATGTTGTCACAGAAAGACGGCCCGTTCATCCAAGTTTCCAGACTGAACATTGCAAAGTACGCTAAAGATCCCAAGTTATCAAAACCTTTATTCGAGTACCTTTTCTATCACGAAGGAGATATAAGGAACGCCATGGAACTCGCCGTTCAAGCTACGCAGTTTTGCGAATTTAAGGATTGGTGGTGGAAGGTTCAGCTGGCAAAATGCTATATAGCGTTGAATTTGATAAGAGAAGCTGAACAGCAACTTAGAAGTGCCCTAAAGCAGCATCACCATGTGGAGACTTTTATTAGACTTACTAGAATATACGTCAGATTAGGTATGTTAGGAAGGTAGAAATAAGTATTTACCTAAGATGGTCAAATAAGGTTAGGCACTGCCCTTATTGAGTTTACGTCATCGTATTTTACATTTGGGCATGTTCAAATGTCAAAATAACGTTTAGAGTGAAAAAACAGCTAACTCGGTTAGTCATAGTTTGACTCGAGAAACTGTTGTGAGATAGATTTGGTTCGAGTTAATATGTCTAGCTGTCTAATTATCTTATGTTTCTCACTTCTTTTTTCGCTTTTTAAAGAATGTATATTTATTAATAATGATATTTAAATAAAACAGAGTTTTTGAGTGAATATATTTCAGAACCAAAATTATCTCTTAAAAAGTTATAGATCCTTAAAGAGTTTTAATCCATTTTTAAGGTAATTTCTTTGCTTCTTAAAATATTTCAATAAAATTTGGTATAGGGCAGTTTTTGGTATAACCAAAGGTAAACATGGATGAACATAATTTTTACCTAAAACATGAAAACCTCTAAGAATACTAGAAACAATTATTTGTTTTTTGCCATATTTTTCTATTTGGTTTTTAAAAAAACCCATGTCTCATACCGCTAAAATAACTAGTTTCTGCGAAATATTTGAAAAAGAAGAAAGCATTTTGATACTGTTATATTTGGTTAATTCGTTTTGAGTAGATTAAATTTATTAGACCTAATTATGATTCACCCTGTTTAGAATTTCACTTACGATTGATATGGATGTTAACTAATAAGATTTCTTCAGAAAGATGTTAAAGTGAACACAATTGCAGATTTTAAAAAAGTATATGATAATTTTTGTATGTATGTATGTAAGAAATTAATAATTATTACAGTTTCCTTTAGATCAACCTCTGTCTGCGATAGAAATTTGCAAGTCCGGTTTGGAGATTTTTCCAAAAGATGTATCCATAATGACCGAATTGGCACGTTTGTCGGAGGCGTTGAATGATACACCAACCTCCGTGAAATATTATCGAAATATTGTGATCGAGGACGCCATGAACACCGAGGCCATAGCGTGCATAGGGATGTACCATTTTTATAACAGTCAACCAGAGCTAGCTTTGAGATATTACAGGTAAGAAATATTTCTTAAAAGCTATGAATTTATGGATTACATAATTCAAAAATAATAACTCATAAATAGTTAATAATATCAATAATTTAGGTGTAGGCGATAAAATAAAGAGTAAATAATGCTGAGAGTAGTTTGTATTATTTTTATCTATGATCGTGTTAAAAGTGAGAGTGCAAATCAGAAACGCAAACGTATCTGTGTAAATCTATACGTGCTTTGCCCTTATTGAATTAAGCAAGGAACACATATTCTGTAAGATTCCTCGTTTTTTCGGAACACATCAACAGGTGAACGAGAAATAGTAATAAAAATATAGTATGGTGACGTCACTAACGAACACAACTAACGAAATTAAGGCACATATTGGCAGGGAAGCAACTTTCTGTCTTTTTTTCTAATAATTACCAGATTCATCCTCACATAATTCGCTTTATTGGTGCAAAACAGATAATGCTACTTCAAACTTGACAAAATATTTTAAGTTATTTTCATGTTTAGACTTAAACTGACTTTTTAACACGATTCATTTGTTAATCTGGAATTCACACGTTTTAGGTCTTATGTATCACGATCAACATAAATCGTTTGTTTATGTATTATAGTATTGTATAGACAATATTTGTGTCAAGACAAAAGTTTGCATCTCATTAAAGACGCCATGCGCCACTAGGACAGAACAGAGCTGACGAGCAGATATAATAGGCGTGTCAGAACTTTAAAATGTACCTAATGCTGACAACCTGACTCGAAATGCCAACATCAAACATTGACAACTGTATTTAGTACATTGTGACAAGTTATCATGGAAAGATACGCAAATCAGTGCGGGTTCTGTTCGTCAGACGTTTCGGACTTTGCCAGCAATTTATGGTCAACATGATCGATCATCCGAATGATTCATATGCAGGTAAGTGAACATCCATACGTCGTTGGGTTGCCCGATCACAAGAGAACATTGTTGTTGTAAGTCAGATTACCTCTATTCTTCGTCATCTTCAAGAATTTAGCCTTTCTCAGACGAAACCGTGATCTTCATCTCTTACAGAGTCCAGATTACTTAAGAACTGAAGCCAGTTGATCATTATTTGCGTCGAACTTTCACGGACTGATCTCTAGAGTAGTTCGAAATCGATCCATATTTTGGGGAAAAGCATTTTTTCCGATGAAGCGCATATCTGGCTCAGTGGATTCATAAATAAACATAACTGTAGAATTTAGGCTGATGAAAATCCTCAAGTGATTCAAGAGGTGCCTCTTTATCCTCAGAAAGTCATCGTTTGATGTGGTTTTTGGGCTCAAGGCGTGATTAGACCTTAATATTTTGAGGACGATGATAGAAATCATGTTAGTGTTATCTAATGGAGAGCGTTACCGTTACAGGGATATGTTAACAGAATAGCTTCAGCCTAAACTGATAGACGATGGTGCGATTTGTTACACATCTCGTCATACAACTGATTTTTTACAACGGTTTCCTGCACGTGTTATTTCAAGTAACCACCAAGACGATGTGATCTATCCCCTTTTTCCTGTGGTATTATGTGACAAATAATTTCCGACCTTAAACTGAATACTCAACACACCATTGAAAATATGCACCTGAATTAGAAATTGTCGAAAATTGGATCCCCAGAATTCACTCAGTCAGGCGAAGTCGAGGAGAGCATTTAAACAATATTATTTTAAGAACATATTCAAAAATAAAATAAATGTCATGAGATTATCATTTGAAGTTATTATTGCCTCACTTTAAGTTCAGCCACACTTATGGGAAAACTATTTCATAAATTTTCTTTGTATTTGTGACAATATTAATCTATAGCAGGATTAGGATCATACCAAAAGAAACAAAAAATACATTTTGAAAAAAAATTATGTAAAGTAATAAATAAAGAAATGCTCAATCGAATAAACAGACGAAACATTCACCTGGAGCCGAACCTGACTATGAAAATTTCTTTCAGGCGTGTCTTGGCGATGGGCGCCCACTCAGCGGAGTTATATAACAACTTGGGCCTGTGTTGTCTGTACTCCCAGCAACTGGACCTCACTCTCCCTTGCTTTCAGCGAGCTTTAAACCTAGCGACGGAGCCCCCGATTAGAGCCGAGGTGTGGTACAATTTGTCGCACCTAGCTATAGTAAGTAGATAGATATTTAAATACGCGCATTTAATGACTCTAAATGGGAACGATAGGTTTACAAAGTTTCGAGGTGACTGACTAATAAATATAACGCATGTTTCCAGTTTTGCTAATGAAGCAAAGTGACGAAATCTGGGAGTAACAGCGGCATTATAGCTAATTTTCACTAACCAACTAACAAACAAAAAAAAAGAAACAATGTTGCAGATGAGGAATGTCTAGCTGTTTACTAGACAGTACGGTTGTACTTAATTCAATGTTGGATTGGACATGTAGGGTATGCAGAGTACTTAGTACCATCATGTTGTCTTTTTTTTAAACTGTTCCTATGTGCTATACAATCCTTCAAAGACTGGACGTAAAACACAGTTTTTGATAATTTACTCAAAAACTATTGGCGACATACGCCTCAAACATGGTACAATCCAGTTGCTTCATGAGGCTACTTATACATAATTTGATCAAAATATATCTAGTTTCTACGGAATTAGTGTTTTTTTTATAAAATTCAACGTTAAACGGTTAAAAGTTCAAAAACCAAGACAAAGTTAGACGTCCGTCAGCAGCTTATACAGATATACCTATAGATAAAAGTAAATTATTTTGTTCCAATTTCTCATAAGATAAAGGTACAGAAAGAGCGATATATCTTATGAAATGCGTTTTTATTGAAAACTGCCAATAGTGCTGTTATACAAGCCGTTTTCCAAGTACATAGAGAAAATTCAGAAACGTATTCTAGGACTAAAATCAGGTAATTTAGTGGTCACTTTCGGGCTCCAGAGTTTCCAAAATTAAAAAAAAATCAATTCAACTTTTAATTTCTAAACCACTTTAACAAGTTATGTATGTTTATAGAATGCTGATAGGTATAAAAGCTATAGATTTATTACTTTTTTCCGAAAACTTTTTTCCGAAATTAAATAAATAAATCACCTTGTAACACAAAGAAAATTTTGCATTTTCTTCATTTATTGTTCTTATATATTTTTTGTACCCTTTGCCAATTAAAGCAAAATTGATTTTCTTAAATTTCTTAGTAGGTAAGTAGGTACATTATTTATATCATTGCTTCAGTATGCTACGAACGAGTTAAAACAAATAATCAATTATGATACTACAATTGTTGGAAACCCCGGCTAGGGGTGGCTATCACAACCAACTATAGACATAGTATATATTTCCGACTAAACTACGCATAATTCGAAAAAAATAGTAGACATTTTTTTCTCCAAAAAAGTCCAATTCATTAAAAAATAATATTATTTGCTTGATAATTCAAAAGACTAAAAAAAAACAAAAAATTTCTGTTAAGAGTAGTTATAAAACTATCCTTATTTATAACCGATTTTGATTAAACTTATGGTAGTTAAAGACTCTTATGGTATGATTATTATGTACAATATTCATTCCGTTATTCCTCGCTTTTCTCCACTGTTCTTATTTTTATAAAGTTGTAAGCAACTATTGAATTACTTTTTCAGATCCAGATTGGAAAAATAATTGAACGGCGGGTTTTAGCTTTAGAAGAAATCCTAAAACAGATTTTTTAAATTTTAAGTACATTTTTTAATTTTTACACAGTTGGTTAAAATTTTTCCTTGAAGTTATCTTAAAAAAGATAAGAATTACTACAACTGGTTTCTATAGTAAGTAATAATCTTTTTCTAATACGATACATGTTTGACCACATCACCATTTTATTAAAGATAAAGAAAAAAAGATTTATAAAATATGTAATCATGTTCAAGTATATCGAGTTTTTCATAATTTTTTCCTTGGGTAGGTACACTATTTACCATCCAAAAAGCGATGGAGAAGAGGGGGTGATTACAAGATTTTGGTTTTTACTTTCTGAATCCACTTGTATACTTTTAAAGTTTTGCTAAGTAGTCGCTTAGTGTTGTATGTAATGAATTAACAAATTATTTTACTTTTTCTGCGGTCTAAGACTTTTTTAACTAAACCGATTTCTCTTTGGACTTTCTTCACGCTGATGTCGCACTGAGCAGCGAAACGTGCACTGAGAAATAATTAGTAACTTATTTAAAGCGCCTTAGCTAGGAAACTTTGACCTGGATTTGTTATTCTCGGGTTAGGCTCTGTGAAGGCGGAATCGCTATTAGAACCCCTAGTGTCAGTCGCGACGAAGCATTTGCAAAGTTACCACTGAAGATACAGACAATGAAGAACCGCGAAACGTTCAGAGGCATTGGATGCGACCAGTGCAGAGGCCACTACGGAAATTTTTTCTTGGACGCTCTTTATCTCAAGAACCAAGCCATTGCGAACTCATGTTCATATGAATTCTTAAAATTAGTCAAAGATTCGTCCCTTAAAATTTGTACAAGTACTTAATAAACATCCTGTATATTGACTTTACATTACGTACTACAAATTAAGTAAAAGTTAATATGAAAAAAGGGAATATACATATTCAGCTTTTAAAGCTGAAGGATAATTTTACTACAGAACGTTTTCAATTAAAGTCTCTTCTAGTAGTAGTAACGTAGAAAACATGCAATGAGATACAACACACATTTTTTTATTCCTACAAGCCACACTGCGAGGAGTGCCTCTAATACTCAGCATATATTTAAATTCACAAAAGAAACTTTTAATCTAGTCATGACATGTATTTCATATTTATAAGTCTTATAGCTATCGCTGTCTATATATTTCGCAGTCATAATAATTATTGTAATATTAATGGAGTTCTGTTCTGTATACTTAATGCTTTTCTAAAGCCTAACCTACATTCAGTCTCGTATTTTTGGATTGAATTTTGTTTGCAAACGCAAAAAATACGGGTATGTATATTAAGCAGTATGGCGCGTTATAGTATCATGGCGCACTGGGCAAATTTGAATTTGGGGCCCACGTAGGTGCAGCTGTGCTTAAGGGGTTTTAATAATGGCATTAATTAAACCTTCTTTTAAAGGTTCCATGTCCCATTAAAAAATAGGTATCAGTTCTTTATTCTAGAAAATTTTAGGCCAAAAAGATTTTTCATCTAGTCTGGGCTAATTCAACCTTGTAAAATTCATTTTGAGGAGGGAGATATTGTTCTTTTTTTAGTTTGATTATCTCGTAGCACGAACACTGCTTGGACAGGAACTATGTTAAACTCTCATTTTTTTATTGCTATTTTATACTTTAGAACTAGAGAACAACTTATCACATCGGTATTTTCAGCAGGTCCAAATACATACATTTGGAAAGTTTTATCAAAATTTTGGTCACTCATTTCCAGTATTTTTTTTTTAATTTTCATAGCCCATCAAATCATTTGGATGAAGAATTTTGTGGCTAGACAAAATTTATAAAGCATTTTGGTCTTCTTTTTCACTAACCTTTGAGGTAAGAATATAATTATTTTTTTCTTGTAGAAATTTTATGTTGTTATTGGCGCATCCGGCAAATTATAGAACAAATTGAATTTATTCAAAAATGCCGATTTTTTAAATATTTATTTTACAAAATTTTTTGCCTTTACAATAATTAATAAAAAATTAATGGAGCATCAAGAACTAAGAACCTAAGTCTACTCACAAATAAATCTTTTCTCATTAGAACGTAATATTTTTTGATTTTGTGTAAAAATAACAGAAGTAACTGTTCGTTTTGCTAAAAAAATATTTGAAAACTGGTTAAAAAGTATGCTACCAGAATTTCATGGTTAATTCAAAAGTCTCAATAAGTGTGGCAAACATCAACTGCACAGATTTTGTCACTGGTATATGTATATTAACATAGTTTATAAAACAGTAGAAATATACCTACTTATATGGTATGAACTTTCTGCATGGTCACAGAAAATAGAAATTTTCTTCACACTTTCCTGGAATACTTCAAGGGTCTGTAGACTTTTACTGGTATATGATATGTGTAAAAATGAATTAATTTTCAAAAATGGTTCAATAGGAAATTCAAAAGCTATAGCCGAAATAAATTTTAGTTAAAATTCATGTACCTATCCACAATTTTAAACCCATAATTTTTCGACTTTCAAAACACGCCTAGATTGCGACACTTCCCATGCATGGTATTTTAGATACGAAACATTTTGTAACTAACTTAATTTGAATTACCCCTTAATCGTAGAATCTATCGGTTAGTAACTGTATAATTCAATTAGACCATTGCAATATTTTGTTTTTTCCAATAAGAGCTATGGTAATCAGAACATCAAAGCTAAGACTACAAACAATAGTTATACTTACAAATTTACTTATAAAATAATTTCAAAAACACTATTTTTGTTTTTTTTTTTTTTCAGGCAGCGGGAGACATGGAGCTGGCAATACGCTGCTTGACTTTATGCTTATCTTTGGACTCTACACATGCCTCGGCTTATAACAATCTAGCTGTTTTACATCACAAAACAGGCAAGATCAACTTGGCTAAAGCATATTTAACATCTGCAAGGGAAATGGAGCCCGACCTGGTGGAGCCTCAGACCAATTTGGAACTTTTACAAGCAGAATAGTTATTTTTTAGAAGCAAGTACATATCTAAAAAATTTATAATTTCTCTAGTTTAAATTCAGTCGACAGAAATATTTAAATACATTAGTGTAGTTACAGGAGCACTTAAGCTTATATTTGTTTGGGCGTGCCAAATTTAGAAAACATATATATGTTATGGTACGGCTAGACGAAACGTAATTGAAAGATTTTATTTTTTAGCGTTGTTACATGAAAAAATACTTAAATAGACAAGAAAAGAAGAAAAATGTGATCATCCGGTTAGTTTCAGAATTAAATGAGACGTATATTATAAACTACGTGATACAATAAATCAATTGTTTTAACGTTTTCAGTGTTCTTATTTGTTTTGGCTATTTCTTGAACAAATAAATATTAATTTCATTATTTCCAATCCAGTATACGTTTATGTATGGGTAGAATAATAATGTTCGCTTCCAATAGATGGCGCTGAACAACATTTCGCTTTTACAAAGTTACTAAACCCTAACTTGTAGTAGATGTCGCCAATTATAAAGTATCGCTTCTCGGCCTCTGGCTAAGATCAAAGTGTAGTATCTGTTCTTATCAGCTTAATATCTGATACGCCCCGCATGCGGGGCCAGTATTATTAAACTGATTTTTGGAAATTGATGGGGGTTAGGGGCTTGCTCCACCCTCGTCGCGGGTTGGCCCGGTATTGCATTACTACCGGGATCGGCCCACTTAAGATAATTAAATACAATTTTATTCATTGTCCATCTGCATTGCTCTTTGGTGGACAGAAGGTGAATCGGCATAATTGTCGTCTTATTTATTGAATAGTTAACCAGCTCAATGGGGCTAGACCAAATGTTTCCGATCTTTCCATTAGAGGTTTCGGAATTATCGATACCCCAATTCCCTTGTCGGAATCGATTGTTTGAACTCGTTCACGATTCCGAATCCATTGTTGTAGTATCAGTGTCGATAAATACGCACTCAATTCCGACTGATACACGAACATCGTTGAGTCGACTCTATAATTAAGTACTTCGGAGATATTTAATAAATTATTTGTTTTATACAAAAATAGTGACTCTTTTATTTATTTTAACACTAATAATTACTCCACAAGTTTATAATCAATTCTGAAATCCAGGTAGGTATGTACGTATATAAATTATAGATTTATTGTCATGATGTCATGTAGTAAAAAAATGTTAAGTAGGGATTACTACAGAATTAACAAATACATCCCGTCAATATATATATATATTTTAAATGGAAACTGTAGATTGTTCTCATAGTGCATTTAACATTTATACGAATAAAAAATAAAGAGGGGTACAATATGCATATATCTTGATATACACTAACAGACCTTTCCTCGGATAGATGGCGCTGAACTACATCTCACTATTGTTAGCTTACAAACTTCTAAAATGTAACAAACTTTGAATTTATAAAGGCATCGCTTCTCGGCCTCTGGCTAAGATCAAAGTGTAGTATCTGTTGTGTAATATATTTACAACGTATGGTTTACAGCATTTTATACATGAACCTACTAGAGTTACACTTCACAGTAAATCAAAATTAGATAATGTAATTACTAACATCAATTCTGCTTCTCTTTCAACGGGAGTATTGGACACACATATAGCCGATCATTTGTCAGTATATATTTGTGTAGAAGAAGAACATAAAAAAGTACCCAAGGGTTCATACCGTACTCGAGTGATTGATACGATGAAATGTAATGTATTTCTAGAAAATTTAGAAACACTAAATTGGTCTGATATTCAATATAGTAATTTGAATGCTAACTATTTAATGAACACTTTTTTAAATAAATATGTAAACATTGTGGATAATTGTTTTCCGTACAAATTGAAATATACATCATCTGACATCAAATGGTATAACAGGGAACTGAAAACTTTGAGGAAAACACTCAATAGAAATAAAAGNTGATCAATGTCTCTGAATTTTGTTTTTGTATTTGTAGTCAGCTTCACAGTGCCACAGTGGTAGATCAGTGATGTCAATTTACACACCCCGGACCCCGTCCATAGTGTGTACAATAGATACTGTGTTCAAGCCGACAGATTTGAAAAAAATATATCTCTTAATTGAGGCGTAAAAATATGAAATGTGGGTATATTATTTCTATATACATCTAGTATATTATTAAAGCAATCTATATTAAGTATATTTTAGTATTGCCTCATTATTAACTCGGCAATTATCCCTAGTAGCACGTGAAACGGGATTTTTACTAAGACCCTCTATGTATTTCCTGTAATGACGGGATTATCTGTCCCGATATTTAGTATATTTTAGTATTGTCTCATTATTAACTCGGCAATTATCCCTAGTAGCGGGTGAAACGGTATTTTTAATGAGACCCTCTATGTATTTCATGTAATGACGTGATTATCGTGTCCTGATCGCTGGCAAAAGGGCAAATGGAATTTTCGAACATCTTCCTCAACACACCAACCGACTAACCTACGCAGATGCTTGGAGGTATATACGTCGTGCTGGCCGATTGTTCTTCATCGGTGGAGAGGTACATTTCGGAAAAATTGGGAAATTTATTTTGCCATTTGTACATCTTAAGGATAGCAAGGTTTCTGGACTCTTTCAACTGAGCCTAGATGCAATAAATAATTTTGGCGACCACCTGAGTATGGTTATTCAGGTGTTTATATCAATTTCTTTTAGACTTTGCATTTCCTAGCACTGGTTTTGAAGTCTCTCCTGTATCTACCAGAAATATGGAAGCTTGTGTAGGCGTTCTATGAGTACCTATGAATTTGGGAAGCTTCTAGGTCTCTAGGAGCTTGCTGTATCCCTTGGGATCTTTACCTCAGGATTGAACAGTGACTAGTGGATGGAATTTATAACAATGTTCTGAATGATTAAAAATGTATTTATTGAAATTCTGCTAATAATAGTAAATGAGTACGTGTATATACTCTCTTTGATTGTATAACGCAAATAATAAAAGTTGTGTATAACATGTACTGAACAGGTTCCGTTCCTGGTTAATTAACTGGTATTAGGGTCGACGTTTGATCCTATGCCTTGATAAATCCACAGAGGTTCCGTAACGAAATTCGCCTTAAGTTTAGATAATTGGCCTCTCTAGGTTTTGTCCATCTTTGGATTGTAGTCGCATGGAACGGGTGATGGACTTGTAGTCTGATGTGGTAGTGTGGTCTTGAATTGCGGTTCCCTTGTTCGATTTTGCATTTTTCGCAAACGTTTTTATTTTCTCTACTTCTCATGGAAGGTAATCTGAGTAACTTCGCATACAGGTTTCTACTTTGGTAGAGTGATTGAAGATGGTTCCGTGGTTCCGATTGGAAAGTTGAGCGGAAACTTGTATGTTGGGACTCGGTGGCGTGTTCGGGACATGGAATACGACAATATTGTATTAAATTACGTACCATGGACTTTCATTTCTTTTCCTATATCATTGCAAATATTATTTTTAAAACCAATGTCCAGCAACTCTAAGCAGCATATAACAAAAGAAAAAATTGAATCGTCATTTAAAAATCATGGAAAGAGGGCACAGGCAGTACTGTAAATACGTCACTATGTCGGACATATATAAACAAGTCAAACTCTAAGCAACGATATTTTGATACAGCACTGATGTTTGACCTTAGAGGTCTTTTACACACATCGACGCCATGTCAATGTCATGCCATGTCAGTTCAGTATCAGTGTCATAAAAATAAAATATCGTTCCATTCCGTACGACATTTGTTGAAGTAACCGCATTTAACACCCGAGGTAGAAAGACAATGGCGGATAATTTCGAGGCACGCCCCTGCCGCTGTAAATTGTTATAGTAGTTACGATATTAGAACTTTATTGGCTTATTCCTTTCTTGGAATCCTATATCATTTCAAATTTCATTTCATCATCAAAACGAGATTAATTTCCGAATTCCATCAGTACAATGGATTCCAGCAGTTCAATACTGTCACTAATCTAAATAACCGTATATTAGATCTGTGTATTTCGGATATATCATGTGTAGTTTCGAGGGAAACTCAGCCTGTGGTGTCTGAGGATAATCACCATCCTGCATTGGTTATACAGGTTCAAACATGCATAAGTAACCCATTAAATTTTCCTACTAATCGCTTTAATAAGGCTTATAATTTTAAAAGAGCGAATTTTATGGACCTTTATAATGCACTTCTTCATAAAAATTGGGACTTTCTAAACAACTTCACTAACGTTAACTCTGCATGTGATGCATTTTACCAAGATATTTATAATTTATTTGACCAACATATACCAGTCTTCACTATATTTAAGCGTAAATTTCCAGTTTGGTACACAACCGAAATCATAAACAATATTAGAGTTAAAGGCTATCTCCACAATAAATTTAAAACAACTTGTTTCACTTAAATGAGTTTACACGTTTGAGACGCTTAATAAAAAATCAATTACATTTGGCTTACAATAATTATCTTGTTGACTGCCAAGCGAATATTAAAAGTGATCCTAAAAGGTTTTGGTCCTTTGTACAGAATAAGAAAGGCCACACCAGTATACCAAAACATGTTTTTCTCGATGATCAAGAATTTGATGATCCCCTGCAAATTGTTGACACTTTTTCTAAATTCTTTGCTAGCGCTTTTTCCATCGAAAATGTTCAAAATCCAAATCTGTCATTAAATTATTATCAATCCTGCATTAACATACAACAGCTTACGGAATCTGATGTCCTTCTAGCAATCTGTAAACTAAAAAAACAAAATGACGTGTGGTGAGGATCAGATTCCTAGTTTTCTAGTAAAGGATTGCTCGAGGGTTCTATGCACTCCGCATCTTACGTTATTCAATATTGCTTTATCAACTGGCGAATTTCCTGATAGATGGAAACTTACAAGAGTATGTCCAATTTTAAAAAGCGGTAACCCTGCGGATGTAAGAAACTATCGTCCTATTGCCATATTGTATAACTTTGCAAAGGTCTTTGAGATGTGTCTGTATAAACAAATATTAGATAACTTAAAGTCGTACATATCACCAAATCAGCATGTTTTTTTTTTCGAATCGTTCAACTTTATCTAATCTGGCCGAGTTTACCCAGTATACGGCGAACTATGTTGACGACAAGGGGCAAGTTGATGTCATTTACACAGACTTCTCAAAGGGCTTTGACAAGGTTAATCATAGTATATTGCTATGTAAGTTGGAACGGTATGGTTTCAGTGATAGCTTACTCCGCCTTTTCAATTCTTACCTATATCATCGAAAGATGTATGTATCTTATAATGGTTTCAAGTCGAATACTTTTAATGCGGCATCGGGAGTACCTCAAGGCTCTAACTTGGGGCCACTCCTTTTTATATTATTTGTAAATGACTTATCTCTAACATTAAAGTCAAATCATCTTATGTTTGCCGACGACTTGAAATTGTTCTTGAATATATCATCTGCGGCTGATTGTTTGTTATTGCAAGACCTTGTGGATCGTGTTTATATATGGTGTACTGATAATTATTTACCTGTTAACAAAAATAAATGCAAAGTGTGTACGTTTACTCTTAAAAATCAGCCTTTCATATTTGATTATAATATAGGTATGTCACTTTTAACTCGTTTTCAGAACATTAAGGATCTTGGTGTAATGTTTGACAGCAGATTGTCTTTTGCTGATCATATTAATTCAAGTATTAAATCCGCTTATAGTATGCTAGGCTTTGTTATAAGAAATACAAAATCTTTTACCGATATAGGTGCATTGAAGAGTCTATACTATTCACTCGTACGTTCGAAACTCGAATATTGTAGCCTTATTTGGCACCCATGTTATCAAATATACAGTAACCACTTGGAAAGAATACAGCGGCGTTTTCTCAAATTCCTGTCTTTTCGTGTTGACAATTTTTATCCTGACAGGGGATACAACCACCAATTACT